>NW_010365594.1:114573-220857 GCF_000414095.1 Morus notabilis
ACTCAAAAATAATTAATTAAGAATTAATTATTATTTAATTAATGTGATTATTTAAATTTGAATTTGAACACCTCTAGATTTATCCATTTAAACTTATTTGATAAGTTGTTCAATTTAGAATTCAAATTAATTTAAGTTTGACTTAAATTGGAATTTGAATTTGAGTCAAAATTGGACTACAGGATAAATGATGATTTTCTCTTCCTTCCCTATCTGATATTGGCGCCACACAGGGATGAAAATCCCCTTAGAATGGCCGGCCATATAGGATAGAGGAAAAGAGGAGATTTGATTTAAAATTCAAATAGGAGATAATTAACAAGCTTTATCTTAGAGATAGAGATTGGATTCCTTCTAGAAGTTTGACTTCTACTCTATAAATACTATTTTTGAGACAATTTTCGGAATGGTTTTTTGCCCTAATTTTAGAGGTAGCCGAAATTTCTCTATAGAAATTTTGGAAACAATTTTTCAGCCCTAAGAGTTAAGGCTGGCCGAAATTCTCAAGAGAGAAAGGAAGGAAAAATTTTTCTCCAAAAATTCCACATCGTGCATGTGATGGTGTTTGTGGAAATTTGAGTGTTTATTGTAACCCGTTGTGTCTCATGTGTGCCCACACACACGTCTTCGTAGATTCTAGGAATTGATGTGGAAGACATTGGTTTTCTAAACACAAAGATTGGAGCAAGGACTGTTCGTGGTCAAAGAACTCAAGTTATCATCCGAGTCGGCTTCCAGGTATTTTTCCTGATTGAGTTCTTGATATATATAAGTTAATGAGATTAATTTATTCGTGCATAAATTAATATAATCTATAGAGTATCTCAAAAGTTTTATGAAAATTTTTGTTATACACGATCCGCCTCTTCCCCGCACCACCGCGCTTCCGCAGCCGAATTCGATTCGGCAACCAACAGAGAGTACTTGGATTATGAATTCAAAGACTACTTGATTGAAAATGGAATAATATCTCAGCTCATTACACCTGACACACCGCAAAAAAATGGTGTAGCTGAAAGAAGAAACCGCACCTTGCTTGACATGATGAGATCAATGTTAAGTTATTCTTCTTTACCTGCTTCTTTATGAGGATATGCATTGCAAACAACAGTATACATTCTGAACTTAGTTCCATCTAAGTCAATCCCTAAAACACCCCTATAGTTGTGGAATGGTCGCAAACCTAGTTTAAGACATATTCGCATATGGGGGGTGCTCAGCACACGTGTTGAAGGGAAAGACTGGGAAGTTGGAACCTTGCTCGGAAGTTTGCTTATTTGTGGGCTATCCAAAAGGAACAAGATGAGGTATGTTTTATAGTCATCAGGATAACAAAGTATTTGTATCGACAAACGCTACGTTTCTTGAGCACAACGATATGGCACATTTCAAGCCGAGAAGCAAGATAGTTCTGGAAGAGTATTGCTGGCTGATCAGATTATCCCCACACCGATAACAGTTGTTGGACGACAAAGAAGGGAGACCACTAACCATGATCAAACACCACCTCTACCACGACGCAGTGGGAGGAAAATAATAGTGCCCACCCGTTATCGTGAAAATAGAGAAGAAAATGTTATAGTCACCGATGACAGTGAAGAGGATCCATTGTCATACATGATGGCAATGGATGATATTGATTGAGAAAAATGTTGAGAAACCCATTAGAACGCCTACATGTTTGAGTTCACGTTAATCCGCAGATACATTGAGAAAGAACCGTGGTGTTCTTTGAATTTAAGAGCTCAAGACAGTGTTGGAGGAGTTCAAAATTTACGTCATAATCGAACGATGGTAAAATTCTCCTTATTCTCTTTAATATCTTTGTAGTTAAATTAATATGAGATAATGATCGCATTAAATTTTGATTTATGTGATTCGCTCGATACCACGCAAAGCCCAATTGTTTTTGAAAATCTGATTTGAGAAACCAACAGAATCCTCCTCATATCGTGCAATGCTGCTACTTCGGCCTCTATTACGCAAAACTCTTTTATATTTATTTAATTAATTTAGAGAAAATCCTTATTAGAGGATGATGAAAATTATTTTTATGTACATTCTCTAGTAAATTAAGGGTACATGTTCTTTTGTTTTCACTTAAATTTCAAATAACATTTTTCTGGTCCAAGAGTGTCGGCTTTGAAATGAAATTTCTTGTCCTTCCCTCACGTAAACATGGTAGTATGATTAACCCATACGATACTCTCCTTGATTGTTCAAAGATATCAATATCATTATTCCATTTGCATCGACATCACCATCTTTAATTTGGATCCTTCAAACAGTTTGACTGTGTTTGGAAGCATTTATCCAACTGTTTGGTAAATATTGCGATGTACGACCAACGTGGGTTCACACCTACAAAAGTTGTGCGAAATAAATTTCAGCACCCACTTTGTGTATTTATGCGTTACAGTATTAGCGCCCATTTTCTTATTGGGATTGTTTTTAGATTGTTAAAGAATCTACAACGGGTTAAGGTGTTTAGTAAACCTTAGTTTGGTTCAATAAATTTTAAAAGAGAAAATGAGGAAATTTGCCCATTTAGCTGACTTCTTTTGTTTTTGTGCCATACTCTTAGGGTTCTGCTCTTCTTAAATTAATATAAATAGTTCTTATAAAAAATTGACATAAATAACGAGACAAAATGAGATCGAAAATCTTACATGTAGTGCTCAAGAAAGAACATATATTTTTACGCCTCTTTAATGAGAGGGAATTCCTCTATGTTTCAAATTCTAAAAATTGTTGCCCAATAGAAGAATTTGCAAAGTAGATCATTGAGTCTCTTTATATATACAACTGCTTCTACTATCATCGTTCAAAATTTTCGGGAACATTATTAATAATGAACTATAGTTACAAATGATCTACTCATTTTTTATTTATTTATCTATATAATAAATAAAAATAAAAGATCATTTTCTTAAGACGTTTCATTAAAATTTACAAACCTTTATTAAAGGAAAATTCTACAACGAAGAATCCTTTCTGGCTTCGTGCCTTAGCCACGGGAGATGATAACAACAAATATTTAAAGCGTTATTTACCTTTTTGTATGATGTGTTTTATTTTTATTCAGAAAGTATACCGTTAGTTTTTAATCTTATCCAAGTATACCTCAAATTGTAATTAACATATAAACCTATACTTTTTTCGGTATTTTGACTTGTGAAATGATCTAATTAATTATTCTTAGAGGGAGTATGTTTATGACGACTATCCATGTTTCTAAATAGCTATACATCATTTCTTAAAGATAATTTAGTCATTTTACAAGTTAAAAATCAAATTTTGACCGAGAATATATATAAATTTATGTACTAATTATAATTCGAAGGTATACTTTCAATGAGATTAAAAACTAATACTGTACTTTTTGAATAAATATAAAATAAATGATTAGAAAGATAACTAATCCTATTTGAAAAGCATAGTAATGTCAACATGTAGCGAGGGTACATGCATGTAATACAGTGATATATAGGTCTACCAAAAGAAAAGGTTGGTTTGAAGTTTGAACCAGCTTCACGTACGTCTTTCATATTTGGTTAAAGAAATGATCTCCTTTTTTGGCTAATGAAATAAGCACATTAACTAAGGCTAACGTGGTCAAAAGCTTGATCCTCGTTGTTTATGCTAATATGGGAGTTACCATACGAAGAATCTCATCGTTTTATCAAGGAGTGTAAGATCAACTTTTTTTTTCTTTCTTTCTTTCGAGAGTTTTTCTCTAATAGGACAAAAAATAAATTATTAATAACTTTTTACTTTTCAATCGTTAAATCTGTATTAGATTCTATCTATTCTGCATATTTTTTTCAAACTAATATATTTTAAACATATCAAACGGTTAGAAACTGGTCTTATTGATAGGAAGACTTATCAGAGAAAGCTCATTTTTCTTTTATTTTCTTTTATTTTCTTTTTTTTTTTTGCAAGAAACATGAAATATATAGCATGTGAAATTACATATACACTTGTAGATGAATGATAAGGTTAGGTGAACGTACTTTACATGTTCTTTTCTAGAAGAACCTAATAGGTAAAATAGACTTTGCACAAATATTGCACGTGGTTTCGAACGTAATATTCCTCTCTCTCTCTCTCTCTCTCTCTCACATATAATAGAACATAATCTTCTGTTTGGATATCAAGGTCAAGGATTCTCACACGTGAGGTTGGAATTGATTCCATTGGACCATTCTTAAAAAGATCACGATCATTTTCCAAATTTGAGTGCAACACAAGGTAGACAAAAGATGGTCTACATTTTGTGCGCATGAGTTGAAACGGAAATGTGATGAGTAGTACGGCTAACCAATTAACCAAATTTGACAAATGATAAAGATATGCCAAAAGATATTGAATGTTGACCAAATCATATATCATAGTATAATTACAATGTTAGACACTCACACGATTATCATTCGGCTTACCAACATGTTTTTTTTTTTTTTTTTTTTTTTTTTTTTTTTTTCAAAAAATACAGGATCTAGCAAGATAAAAATTAATATGTAAAGTTGTGTTGCAGAAAGTGCAGGCTAATTCATATTTGACTACTTTTATTTTAATGGGTTGGCTATTCTAACTTGAGTTTTGAGACTATCCTTAGAAAAGATAAAATAATATATAAAAACAAGTTGGAAGAATTTTGTGGGTTTTGTCAAAAGAGTTGTTCTATATATCCTACTCTGTGGGTTTTGTCAAAAGAGTTGTTCTATATATCTTATATTGTTTTTGTAGTAGTGACTATATATGACCAATCTAGAAATTATTTCTTTTCACCTAGATGAAATTTTGTTCACAGAAGTTAAAAGAATAGTATGAAGCACCATACGGTTGGTTAGGAATGTTGAATTGATTGAAAACCTAATGACGCAATTAATTATGTATATATGTATGTATATATATGTGTTTATGTATGTATTTTTGCTAATCAGTATGTATGTATGTATTTGCAGGCATTGTATTTGTAAGTGTGAACTTTTTAGTCAACGTAATATTAAATTTATCGTTCACGATCATTTGTCGTTTTGTGGTTATGGCCCTTCGTCATTATTTCCATTTCCTCAAATTTTTCTCCCCTCAAATTAACAACTTGCATAATTTTCTTTTGGAAAAAGAGTTTAGTTTATTTATTTTATTTTTTATTTTTTATTTTTTTTAAACAGATTTAGCACGCTTGGATTGCTATTTGGTTGATTGTTTATTAGGATAGTAAATCAGCGATGGTCACTATTTGAGCCCAAGTTAGTGTCAATGAAAACTTGTTTTATAGGTGGGCTACGACATGATAGGCCGGCTATTATATATACATATATGTGTATATATACACACTATGTATACCTATATATATATATATATTATAAGTCCGTTTCAAGCAGTATATGCAGACTCATCTGTTTATAAGCATTTCTAGAAAGAAAAGTGTCGCGTATGTTAAAACTCGGACAATTTGGGATGTATATTTTTACAGAAATTAAATGATATTAGACCTAACTTAATCAATCAAAATTCATTTATTAGGAGATGATTATCATCATCTTATTAAGTGAATCATGCTAATATCTCCAGTCAGTGTGAGATTCTAATACGCTCCTCACGCACAGTGTAGACCATGTCAAACTGTGAATAAGTTGATATTGAGAGACCCAATATTATAAAATTGGGCCTTCTCCGATATTATTTTATAGAAATCAAAGGATATTGAGCCAAACTCAACCTAGCAAAATCAACTTGCTAAGAGAAAATTGCTCTCACCTTATTAAATAGATCATATCAATATCTACTATTAAAGTGGGATTCTAATATATACATTTACTTTGCTAGCTCATACATAAAGCTTCTCAACATTGGAACTGTCAAGATAACAATAACTTATCATATACAAAAATGGCCTAGGCGCCTAGCTATGTTATTTTTTCAAGAAATGGCCAATTTATTTTTTTTAATAATGAAAAAAATGAAAGAGTCATAATATAATTTATTTATGTTATGGTAACTTGAATAAATAGTTAATTTAGGGCATCTTTGGTACCCCTTTTAGCTATGAATTGTATTATTTTAAAATAATTATACAGCATATGCTCACATTCATACATTAATACGCAATTTAAAATTAATACAATATACCTAATACAAAAAAACTTATATATATATATATATATTAGACTGTAATGTACCTTGTGAAATATTTCAAAAATAGACTAAAGGTAAGGAATGTGACCAAGACGGGATTAGGCCGGTTGGCGTTTGAGACCGAGAAGATATTGAAATCTGGGGTTGAGTTTGCGATTTAGGGCACAAGATTCGTGACTTGGGTCGAGATCAGGGCTAGGATCGAGGTCGGGGTGTTTGAGGTTCAAGTCTTTGAGACCAATGTTGGGGTCGAGATTCGTGATCAAGGCTAAGGTCGACATCAGAGACCTGGATGAGGACCAGCCATGATTGAGACCTGGGACTTAGGTAGGGAAACATGTTCAGAGTCTAGGATTGGGATGGTTGCCAGGGTCTGAGACTTGGGCCGAGGTCAAGATCACAATGGGGTCAAGTTTGGGAGCCATGACTAGGGTTGGGTTGGGATATAGGGCTGGAACCAAGATCCGAACTCATCCGCGACTCAACTCCAATCTTGGTCCTAGACTCAACTCTGGTCCCGGTCTGGATCATGACCTTGGTCCAAGACTTTGATCCTGGGGTTGGGTCTTAACCCTACCCCTTCTACTCTCCAGGAACTCAGATCTCGACCCTAGCATGGTTTTGGATACCAACTGCTTTTCTGATCTCAGATCCTAACCCCTACTCGATTCCTAAATTTAATATTATAAAGCACATACATAATGCTTAATACAATACTATACAACACGATAGTAAACAAAACATGGCATAATATAGTACAATATCTTAATATATACATTAATCTAAACACTGTATTGTACAAATTCTGTACAATACAATGGTACCATACGATGGACAAGAATACAATCTAATACCGTCCCCAGACACTAGACTATTGTAAACCCACTGCTTATTAAAGTATCGGCGGCCAAAGTCGGCTATCCACTACAGTTGCCGTTTGAAGACACTCCATCTGGTTGCAAAACCAATTGAGAATGTACATATAGGAAAACAATATACTTATTAGAACGTTTTATTTTGACTGAAAATTTACTGTTGGAACTGAATTTATGGAAATAATTAATATACAATGTGACCAAATATTATCTTTTCACGCTAATGATGTCTAGGACAAACAACATGGGATCGAAGCTGGTGGGGTTTGGATTTGAAGAGAATTTCATCCCACATTGTGCATATATATATATATATATATATGTATATAGAAGAATAAAAATCTTTTTGTTCACTTGAGTGATCCATCCAAAAAATCAGGTTTGGATTTGTGAATCCATATATGCACACACAATATAAACCCATAGATAATAGTTTTTAGAACAGTCAACATTCTATTACCTCATCATTGCTAGTAAGGGGATAACTACACCAGGAACATTTGTATTACATTATTGTCACGAAATTTGGTTTCAATATATAAGCCAAATATTGGTTTATTGTATTATATTTGACTCTCTTTGTGATTTTGTTTAGAAGTTTCTTTTAGTCCAGTCAGAGTCCCTTAATTTGAAAAAGGTTTTTTTTATTATATTAAATACTCTTTGTTTGTATTTTTTTTTTCTGTTTTTGTTTTTGTTTTTTGTTTTTTTCATCTCTCTCAATTCAACATGATGGATGTAATGGAAATGGTCACTGTCGTTGGATTAGTTTTTGTCATTGTGGGTAGGAACTGATAACAACACCCCAACTAGACTAAAGTTGTCTCACCCACAAAAATCTAACAATCGAAAGCTGACAAATAGAGTTTTTTTTTTTGTCTCCAGCCACATTTTTTTTTTTATATGATGATATTTATGTTTAGCATTACATTATCACAAGGATGCAGGATCTAGCATTACATGCATCCATTCATTTTACTTACCAATTATGTTTTTGTTACAAAAATCGTCTGCGGGATCTAGCAGGATAAAAATTTGTAAATGAAAAAATCATGGTTTTGGTGTTGCAATTGGGTACGGCTAATTTCATTTTGACTACCTTTTTTTGGTTAGTTATTTTAACTTGTCTATCTTTTTAGTCTTGAAACTAATTTCCTTGAAAACGATATAATAATAATAATAATAATAATAATAATAATAATAATAATAATAAAACAGAATTAAAATATTACTTTGTGGGTTTTGTCAAAAGCATAGTTCTATATCACCCGATACAACAGCTACCACAGAATTTAGTATATTATCTAGTAGTGACTATATGACCAATCTAGAAATTATTATTTTAATCAGCCGTATCACCTTGATGAAATTTTCTACCCAAATGTTCAAAGAATATCAACTGTTGGTTATGAGTGTTGAGCATCTCATAGGTTAAGAACCCAAATATTGACCGAAAACCTAATAATGCTAAACAATATGAATTGTGTATTTCCGAGCGTTATGAATTGAGCACATATCTTTTTGAGAATATATTTGTATCTTCTAGCATTGAATAGTGTGTGAACTTTTAATCGAATTAATATATTATACTAGCTACATGACTAACAAACACTATACTGACTCATAACAAAACCTCTAACCAACTTGTAACTCTACTAACCACAATAACTTGAATCCAATCATATACTTGAGCTTGGATGTATAAAACTATGTTTTATAGGTAGGCGCAATTAATACGTGATAGGCCAACTATTATATATAGGATAAAATCTTAGGTCCGACGCCTATATAATCCGATAAATGTAACTTTTTTTTATATGTAACAACGTTCAGACGTGTATGTAATATGTGGCTATATTTTAACAATTTTAGGTACTACATACAAAATGAAAACACGGAAGAAGTTATATTTACTCGACTGGTGTGGGTGCTAGATTTAAATATTTTCTATACATATGTTTGTTGGTTTCAATATATATGTTTTTTGCAATGCACTTTTTTTATTTTATTTCTGTTTTACAAGAGAAGATTCTTAATGAGGCGCCCTTTATGATTTCTCCTTCCGAATTAGATTTTGCAGTTGATGGTTTTCTTGCTCCTCAAGGCGGCATCTTACTATAATTGATTCAATATTCATCCTTTCTCTGAGCTTCAATTTCAATTTTTTTTTTTTTTAGTCTTGAGACTGCCCTATGTATTTACTATTTTGGTTTTTATTGCTCTTTTTTAGCCGACTCTGATACTTTTTATTTCATTTATATGATATGAGCGGAAAATTCCGCATAATATGAGATTGTTAAAGGTGCCAACTTAAATAGAATGTGCAAGTTTTCTATTAGCTCTTACAATTTATCAAATACACATATATATATATATATCTATGAAAATTAAAAAAAAAAACATTTCTAGAAAGAAAACGTCTATCTCATATGTCAAAATCACACATATATATATATATCTATGAAAATTAAAAAAAAAAAACATTTCTAGAAAGAAAACGTCTATCTCATATGTCAAAATTTCAGTAGAACATCTAATTACTTGACTTTAAATTAATTCGCTCAGCTTATTCATCAAGCTTCAGAACAATGGAATTGTCAAGAAAACATTAACTCATCAGTTGAAAACGTCCCTTCTTGTTTCAAGAAATAGCAAAATTCTTTTTATATGTAATAATGCGTGAATCAATAAGAAATAACATATTTGATATTTAATATTTTATGATTTTAGCTAAAAAAATTATTGGTCCTGATTAAGAAAAGCTGAATTAATTAGAATAATATACACACATGCAGAGAACTTAAAATCTTTCTTTTTCACCTACACTCGAAAGGATCAGGTTTGGATTTGTGAATATAATATGCGTATGTCTATTTAACTATTAAATATATGCACGCATGTACATATATAAATCCATACATATATACACAATATTTTTTACTTTTAGTATAGTCACCGTTCTAAACTACCTCATTATTATTTAACATATATGCACGCATGTACATATATAAATCCGTACATATATACACAATATTTTTTACTTTTTAGTATAGTCAACATTCTAAACTACCTCATTATTATTTAACATATATGCACGCATGTACATATATAAATCCATACATATATACACAATATTTTTTACTTTTAGTATAGTCACCATTCTAAACTACCTCATTATTATTTAACATATATGCACGCATGTACATATATAAATCCGTACATATATACACAATATTTTTTACTTTTTAGTATAGTCAACATTCTAAATTACCTCATTATTGCTGGTAAGGGGATAACTACACTTGGAAGATTTGCATTTCATTGTTGTCACAAACTTTGGTTTAGTTTGGCTTGTTATGTTTAGGAGTTCACTATAAAATTTTAAAAAAACTATCATAGATTTGACTCTATTTTTTGTTTGGAAGTTCCTTTTATTCCAGTCAAAGCCCCTTAATTTGAAAAAAAGAAAAAGAGAAAAGAAAGTTTTTCTTTCTTTCTTGTTCTAAGGCAACTTCTCTAGTAAGACCAAAAAAAATGAACTATCGGCATTTTTTATTATTTTTTAGCTGTTAATTTTGTATCAAAAATTGTCTATTATGCATACTTTTTCAATTTAATGTGATTTTAACCAGATTTAACGGTCAAAAACTAATATTATCAATAGAGGGACCTACAGAAAAGGTCCATTTTTTTAACAATTCCTTTCTTTATTTTTTTCCCCCTTTCTCTATTCAACTTGATTGTTAAAGGAAATAAAAACTATACATAATTGGATTAGTTTTTGTCATTGTGGTAGTAGTAGGCAACGAGAACAACACCCCAACTACTAGAGTAAGCTGTTTCACCCACAAAAATCTAACAATAGCAAGCTGGCAAAATAGAGTACTCCATCTTGAATTTTTTTTTTGTTTTTTTTGTTTTTTTTGCGGGGTATAATATTTATGCTTAGCACCACAAGTGATGAGAGCTTGATTGTTAAAGGAAATAAAAACTATACATAATTGGATTAGTTTTTGTCATTGTGGTAGTAGTAGGCAACGAGAACAACACCCCAACTACTAGAGTAAGCTGTTTCACCCACAAAAATCTAACAATAGCAAGCTGGCAAAATAGAGTACTCCTCCATCTTGAATTTTTTTTTTGTTTTTTTTGTTTTTTTTGTTTTTTTTTGCGGGGTATAATATTTATGCTTAGCACCACAAGTGATGAGAGCAAGTTCGATATTCTACTCATAAACAATATTGCATTGAATACTATATATATGTGTGTGTGTGTGTGTGTGTGTGTGTTTTTTTTTTTTTATATGGTCCCTCCGGTCTTTCTATTAGCATGTTGCAAAAATAAAAAAAAAATGTGATATAAAGATATTCATTGAACATAAGATTGACGTTGTAAATGTGTAGCATACTTTTTAGACAACTCAATTTTGTATTGTTTCACCTCTTCAATCTCAATGTTACGTTTTATGATTGTCATGTTATGTAAGAGAACTCCATGGTAGAAAATCCCTATATTTACAACACCACCAAAGATATGTAGCATTATTATCATTTTGAGAATAAGGACGTGATATTCCCCATATAGAGAGTGATGGAACTGTTTAACTTTGCCGTGAAGCCAAATCCAAGATTTATAAAACCAGTTACCCACATGATCACTAGTGTCTAATTGGCCCTGACCTAATATTGGTTTTCAATATTCTTTGTAGTTTTGCTTAACTAAAAATGAGAAATATCAGCCACAAAACTTCTTAGACGGGGGCATATTGCTACAATTTTCTTTTTTTTTTTCTATAAAATTGAAAGAATTAAATAGGATAGGAAAGAAAAGATATACAGTGAACCCAACAACCCCTTGATATAAGATATCCATTAAATTTCCTTGCTTTGACTAGATAGCGCCATCAGAGGATTTAGAATACAATTTTATAGTACTTTATGTCATTTTCTTTATGAATTTTTTTATATGGGTATTATCATGATCAGATAGTCCTTGTCTTATAGGCTATTTATACTAGCATTGTTTCTTACTTGTCCTCCAAGAAAAAAAGACATTTTCTTTTGTGCAACAAATTAAGTACTTGAAAGACAAAATGTGATCGTCATTAGCTTCAACATGAATAAAAGATGTCAAGTTGTTTATCATTTGTTTATATTAATTTTTTCCAAGTAATTAATAGAAGGAAAAAAGAGGAAATTAAATCCAAAAGAGATCCATTGGAAAATATAATAGTTAATTACTAGATAAACATTTGATAAGTATAGTTCCAAACCCACCATATGCTGAATAGCTAGGACGACTACTGCCATCCTAATCTTACTTTGAATAATTAAAGTGACCCTTGACTATATAACTGCCAAAACCGTTTTTTCAATTATGAGTTATCTGGAATCTGTTCGCCATTATTTTCCTGATAAAAAAAATGTGCAAAAGATGACGGAAAATTTTGTACTAGATATAGAAAAATTGTTCCAATATGAAAGACACAGTTTTAAATTGTCAGATTACATTGTAATTCTATTATATTAATAAAGATAAGGGCTAATTTTAAACTTGACCTCATAAAATAAGCGCTATCTTACTTAGCCTCCATAATTCAAAAGGCACAAAATGACCCCAAAGCTTTTTTATAAGTAAGCAATTTTGGAATTTCCTTTTATGAAACACTTTATATATATATATATATATATATATATTCACATGCGAGTCATTTGATAAAAGACAATATAGTAAATTTAATCATAATAGAATTTAAAATTTTAAAAATTGTAAAAAAAAAAAAAAAAAAAAAAAATTCTCACTCTAACTTTAAGCGTCGCATTTTCCTTTCAACCCCGCATTCACATTGTTCTCTTACATTTCCTTTCACCAATTAGTCACATGACCTGCATGATATTAAAACTGTTAATAACTTAACGTTTTATTAACAAAGTATTAAAATTACAATTTATGAATAGCTAGGGCGACCTTTTTTGTTTCATTTCAAATTGTAGGGGATAAAATGATCAGATAACCATTATTCTCCGCAGCCAATTTTATTATAATCATATTAAATTAATAAAATTATGAAATTGAAGAGAACTTGATAAACATTCGAAGTTTCAGAATATCTTACTAATGGGGATATTTTGTGATCATTACCCTACAATGGTAAAGGAAATTGTACACTCCACACGAAATAGTCCACATGTTGCAGGTGTAGCTAAACTACACTCTCATATAGCCTAGCAATCCTATTTGATGAAAGTTGTTGGAAAATACCTAAAAGACTTTTGTTTTGTTGCATGTCCTAATCACAAACGTTTATCGTCATTATCATCATCATCATATATCACTATCAGCGTTATTATTTTATTATTATTACACTCACATCTCTAGATCTCTCTTGTTTAATATCATTAATGTGATCTCACTTTGAAAGTCGTTGGCATATGCATATATATATATATATCTATATACTTTTATCTCTCAAGATATTTACTGTTTATACTATTCCACCTAATTATTACATACTTAAATATTTGGCAGTAATACAAGCTTAGTAATGAAGTATAAGTTTTCACATAATTATATATCAACTCTTTTGAGGGAAAATTATATATCAACTAACAAAGCTAACATCAGTGTCTTTTATTCTTTTATAGTGTTATGGTTAAAAGTAACAAAATTAATATGATGAAGTATAAGGAACTATAAATTTATAACAAAGAAGAATGTGAAGAATAAGTCGTATCTTTTAGACATAATAATTACATACATACATACACACACACACACACATATATATATACAACCGAAAAAACAAAAGTCAAGACACTTGGGTGTCGCATCCATGCGTGCTTGATGCTTGTGATTGCTTTAATAACATGATAAATCTGTTTGTCATTACTTTTAGTATAGTATTGATGCTTGTGATTGCTTTAATAACATGATAAATCTGTTTGTCATTTCTTTTAGTATAGTATTGGCTATTTTAAATGATACTATATTCTATTGTTTTATTTTTTTAATCTTATTTACGGAAATCCATTTATTTATTTAGCATGACACAAGAATGCCTTTGAATAGTAAAACACATCTTTTAATTAAACAAATTCCAATGGTTGATTTTTCTTGCCATTTCATATATAGGGCGCCCAAAAAGATTCTGATTTTGACCATGTAATTGGATCTAAGTTAAGAGCCAGATTTTTTCTCAAAAAAAAAAAAAGAAAAATATATTGGTGAGGTCTATGTAGTTAGGATATCTTGTAATTTGTTGAGAAAATTAGGGAGTATACCCTTAATGATGAACTTGTTTTCCCTTCATTTAAAATTTTGCCCCACTTGATAAATATACAAACAGAGAAAATCATAAGTCTAAATGGACGAAATCTAATAATGTTTATAGAAAAAAAAAAGTTTTTATCCTCTGAATTCCTTCGCAAGAGATCAGGGATATTTCTCTAATTAAATTTCTCTAATTTATTCTCCGTATTTAGATCATTAGATGTGTGAGTTGTTTTTAAAGTATTTGAGCCTTAATTTTAGCTTATATAGACTTTAATTTCCACTTCATCATATCAAGATTTTTCTTTTCCCTTTTTTTACGGGGGAAAAATTATACTCTTGCCTTTTGGAAGGTGAAATATTGATTTAGGTGTGGCAAATTAAATATGATCATATAAAGTTAAGTATGTACAGATCACTTGTAGATTTAATTATACACCATTTAAAAGGGTAGATAGTAATTGGTAGACTATTAATGTGAACAATTAAAGTATATCATTTTTCTTCTTTTTTTTTTTTTTTTTCTCTCATACGTGAACTAGCAAGCATAATTGAGATTCGGTATACAAACTAAAAGGCATAATTAAATGTAGATCATCAAAAATCTATTTAACTATTAACTATTTCATTGCGTAATTAAAAGCTGCAACCATCATTGTGATAAATGTGATAACCATGTTTTTTTTTTTATGAAATATATATATATATATATTGCTCTTTTTCCAGTCTTTGCCTTTTTTTTTTTTGAGTGACAGTCTGTGCCTATTTAGTTAAACAAGTGGGGGAAAAAAAAAAAAAAAAAGAGAAAGCAAATAAAGGTCTTTGACGTATTTCAGGCCTTATGCGCCGGAAGCCTTTTGAAAAGAGAAATTTATGTCATTATGTGCAATTCTTTTTCAAAAAATTAATTCCTTGTAAGGCAATGAAAAATGTATGAACACATAAAAAGATGACGATTAAAAAAAAAGAAGAATGAAAAAGAAAGATACAACTTGGTAGCAAATTTTAGCAAAATTTGAAAAATGAGTTTTAGCAAATTTTGTATGTATAACTTTTAATGCGTGGAAACTTTACTTTTATCCACAGTTTCAATTCTTGTTAGGAACCCAAAAAAAAAAAACGAAAAATAAATAAACAAGTGATGCTAAACTTTTTTTTTTCTTTTAGCCACTTGAGACTCCTTAAGAAAAACCAATTGATGGAATATCTTATCTTCACCGTTAGCTTAAGTTTTTAACAATCAGATATATAAAAGTTCGTATTAAAAATTTACAACGCACTATGTAAAATTACTCTATTTACAAATTTAACTGTTAAAAAAATAATTTAACAGTTAAAACAAGATGTTATGAGTTCTTTTTGGAAAGCTCACCGTAAAAAAAGTCTTTTTTTATTATTATCTTCTGCAGAAGTTTCAAAATTAAATCTTTGGTGGAAGTTTCAAAATTAAATCTTTGGTGGAAGTTTCATCAATCTGGTTCTGGGTATGAAAGGTTACAAATATGAGAAATTTCTCTCCATTGAATGGTTCTGGGTATGAAAGGTTACAAATATGAGAAATTTCTCTCCATTGAATTCAAACAGCATGTGGGCCTTTTGAAATTTTCCTAGATATTCCCTTTCTTTTTCACAGTACGTAGTACGTACTTACCAACCAACAAAACCGGCCAAACTTTTTTTTTTTCCTCTGAATTTCTTTGCAGTCATCTGGATTTAGCTCAAGTACGGTCCCAACTTTATTCTTAAAAAAAAAATAAAAAAAAGAGAGAGTACGGTCCGTTCCTAATTTGTCTCCAATTCTTATTTAATAAGTTTATTTATAGGGTGTCAGTGTTTTACATATTTATTCCTTGAATTTGTATAATTTTAACAATTTTTCTTCTAAATTTTTAATTTTGATAAGTTGTCACTATATATTGTGTTAAATTAGTGTAAAAAAGCACATTTGATGAAAAGTTCCTACATCTCAATTTCAATGGAACACTAATCTTTCAATTTCTTAACTTTTAATCCCTTAAATCTAATAAAAAAATTAGAGTAAATTTAGTAAAAATGGGGCACATTACAATAATTTTATAAGTTTGAGGAGTTAATTTCAAAATTAAAAGTTTAAAAAGAATTTACTAAATCACGATAAGTTTGGGGGCAATTTTGCTAAAAAAAACCTTATTTATATTGTACCTCGATTTTTTTTTTTTTCAAATTATGAGAATTCTTTAGCAAAATATGAAAATATATCTGCGAATGAGTTAACAATAGACGCAACCTCTGGACACCCAAGTTTATCTACAAGCTCGTTATTGGATGCTTAGTTTAGGGTGGGGTATGTGTTAGCATTTATGCCTTTAGGAATAAATGTAACAATATTCTTTGAGACATTTTGACTATTAATAAAGATTTGTTTATTTTATATATCTATGTGTTGTCCTCCTTAGGTTCATAATAGTTGAATGTATGATAAGCAAACTGAAAGTCTGAGACTGTCATTCTAAATCTTTAGGTCATGCATGTAATGTGAAGAACATGCAGAAGACAAGAATCTAAAGATGATAGTCTAAATCTTATGATCCACAATCGAGGGAATAAAGTTAGGCACTTTATTCATGTTAAGATTGTTATGTTGTCTACTTCCTAACGAAGACGGCTTGTCTTGGTCGTCGGAGGTGGGACTCCATGGGTGGAGACATTGATATAGTTTCTAATGGTGAAATCTATATTGGATCGGACTAAAGTTGAATTGTTTTAATTAATAATTTTATTTGAAGAAAACAATTTACTTTTGACGAATTATATGTTATCATCTTAATCCTGAGATGGATGACGAACCCGTATGCTTGACTTGTATCCTTTGATGTACTAAAGGAAGACATCCTGACATTATGTAAATGTATGCTTGCCGGTACATTGGGGGTATGACTCGTGTATGCGTAGATTCGTTATTCATAGATAGTGGAATCTATAGCTCCTATAGAGAGTCAATGATATCCTCTTATGCATTATCAGTAGATTGGAAAATACGAGCGCTCAGCCATTAGACTACTCTGTGTTATCTAATGGTTTACTGTTTGTAATTGTACGAATAGTGTTTTTCTGATGGTATGATAATGGAACATAAGATAAATGTAATCGGGAAGGTAAAACGGAACTTGACCTCAAGTCGATTATGGATATCCTATGGGGATGATATACTAATATATTGAGTCATGAACTAGAGCTAATCTGAGCTTTGTAAATACGCTATATAAATCAAGAGTCCAGCTCTAGGCTTTTAGTGGAATAGCGTTAGAGTTTTATAATCATGAGACAGACTTGTTGGTTTACAAGTAGCGTTGTGATTATAGGAGCTTGATTTATATATGTCCATTGGGTCCCTTTGCTAGCTCACATAATTTCCTGTAACGATACGGCGTATTTCCTACACATTGGTAACTTGTGTTATTTCCGTAAAAGAGGTTCAAAGTTAATTCATGGGTGATTTATCGAGTGAATTAATTGATAAATTAATTCTAGATAAATTGGTTGAATTATTGTTTTAAGAGTTGTTTAATATGGGAAGACTATTATATGACTGTTTTGATCAGGCAATTTCTCTATTGGGTTGCTTGAATCAAAATTGAGACTCTATGCAAGTTTACCGTGTTGAAAAACTAGGAAAACAACTTTCGTCAGTGCAGACGGGTTGACCGGTCTGGTCGACCGGTTAGTGAAGACAGGTCGACCGGTGAGTTATAACGTCTCTATCACCGGTCGACCAGTTGTAACGTAAAATGTATGCTGACGTGGTAAAATCGACTCTGAATGCGATTAGAACTTTGGGAAACCTAATTATTACGGAAGTATGACTTTCAAAACATTATAAATAGCCTATTAAGTCACGTTATTCATTAGATCACTTGAGAGACTTTTTGGAGGCTATTGATAAAAGATTCCTGAGAGGAAAAATTGTTTAATTCTCAAGAACAATTTTTTCTTTGGTTCTCTTGTGATTGGAAGGAGATTAAGAATACCAAGAGGAGATTGAACGACGTGTGACCACCCGCACTCCGATCGTGGAAACGAGAATAGCAAAGAAGACTAGTTGGTTGAGGCTCTTCCGGTTGCTGTTTGGAACGCTTTGATCTGTTAGACGTGCAGTTTCCTAAAATCTCAAAAGGTATGATTTAGATCTTTAATATTTATGTTATATAGCATCATGAACATGTTCTTGGTTGGCTTGGACGTTGATTAAATTTTTTAAATTTCGCTGCGCACTCGATGTCATTATTTTCCAATAATTGGTATCAGAATCATGGTTATTTGTTCATGATTATGCTATGTACATAGATTTGTGATCTAAAAATGTCTCTTTTATACTTGAATTGATATTTTAGAGAGATGGCACTCTAGGGTTTCTATATTATGTTGTTATCATGAATATATGGTGAATGGATGATTAAATTATTATTATTGATTATTATTTATAAATTATCAATGATTATTTATTATTTAATTTTTTACCGGTTATGGTTCCTTAGAGTTTACAATGGTTGTATAGGAATTTGTTCATTACAATGTAATTAGATATGCGGCCTATCATCGCCGTTAGGGTTTATTTATTTTCTTTAGTAAAAATTTTGTAAACCGGAAAACGGTATAGGAATTTTTATGTAAAAATTCTTGGAGGAGAATTATCAAGGATCTTGAAGTTGGATCTTGAAGATGAAGGATATGAAGGTATCTAATTTTTCTTGGTTTATAAAATTGTTTTGTGTTTTTTGAATAAATTGAAAAACTACTTTGATTTCTGAAAATCTGGGTTACTGTCGCATAGGCACCGGTCGACCGGTTAGTGTAAGGCCGTCGACCGGTTGAGTATAACTGCTCTGTCACCGATCGACTGGACCTAACGTGACAGTATACGATTTTACAATTTTTTGAGATTTTTTCAAGAAAACATGAAAAATAATTTTATGATAACCAGAATTTGATCGTGATGAAGAATTCAAGGACAACCGGGAAGATTCAAGATTAAGGATCGATATATGTTTCGATTATTCTTAGTAAGCTTTATTTTTTCTTTTCTCTAGGTTGGAACCATAATATTACGGTTATTATTATTATGCTTGTTGCCTAGCTTAATTGCTTTGTATGATTGCATATAATATGATTTGCTATATATGTGATAACATGTCATGTAGAATAGGGAGTGCCACTCATTAAAATTGTTCATGCATATTTCTTAACATAAAACCTTATTTTCCAAAAGATTGAGTGGGTGAGGGTTTTTGAAGAAAAGACCCATGGCCTCCATCATTGGTCCGCAGGTAACACATGCTGATACCGACCCCTAGGAAGGGATTCATTATGTACCGGTGTGGATCTCTGAGAGGATAATTTATTTGAGCACATTTTATGGTTGTACACCCCTAGGTGACAATTATAAAGTATGAATCAAATAGTTGAAATAATGGTTATACACTCAAGATTATTTTAATTATTAATCTCCCCTAGGAGCTCTGCTAATTAAATTAATGGCCAAAGAAAATGATTATCAATATATGCTGGACAGATATTGATCCGGATGGTATATATTGATCGGAGGGATTCCGTGTTCCCAATTAAATTTTGCATGATCTCCCCTAGGAGACTTACAAAATTTTGAGTTGGGAATTATCGTTGTGAGGTTGTGATTTTTTCAAGGTTTTGACACACAAACATATTTGTTGCATTATAATATGTATATATGTTTGATTACTAAATGTTTATACAAGTTTGCTTATACTAGATATATGAATGTTTATTGTAGATCAAAATGTCTTCTAGCGCATTATCATAAATACTTAATAAACACAATTTAACTAGCGAGAATTTTACCGATTGGAAAAGGAACCTAAAGATCGTCCTAACCTTTGAGAAACTGAATTTCGTACTAAATACACCTTGTCCTCTAGAGCCACCTGTTGATGCTCTTAATGAGGTTTTCGTAGCGTATCAACGCTGGAAGGACTCTGACGATATGGCTCGTTGTTATATGATGGCGAGCATGTCCACTGTGCTACAAGCACAACATGAAGATTACATAACTGCTCGTCAAATTATGGATAATCTTGAGGACATGTTCGGTGGCCAAGCCGCTGAAAAATGTCAGAAAGCCCTAAGTAACCTCATTAACTGCAGATAGAAGGCTGGGTCTTCCATAAAATAACATATGCTGAAGGTGATGGGCTATTTGGCTGAAGTTCAGACCAATGGGGCCAACATCGATGCTGAGTCTCAATTGACCATGATCTTTAAGACTTTGTCAAAGGAATATATTCCATTTAGGGCAATGTTCAATTTGAGCGCTAGACAGAATATAACCCTGACAGAGTTGATGCAAGAACTCCAAAAGTTTGAGCGGATGATCAAGGGGTCGACTATTGTGGAGGCCAACTTTGCTGAGGCATCTTCCTCCAAACCCTCTCCAGGGAGTGGAAAGAAGAAGCAAGTAGCTAAGAATGAGAGTTCTTCAATTTCGCCAAACAAGGTCAAGAACAAGAAGAAGAAGAACCCGAACAAGCTTAAGTGCTTTCATTGCGGGAAGGTGGGGCACATGAAGAAGAATTGCAAAGACTACCTAACCGCTAAAGGCAAAGGAGGTGAGTGTGATCTTTTGATTGTGGAAGCATGTCTGGTTGAGGAATCCAGTGATAACTGGGTCATAGATTCTGGAGCAACTAATCATGTGTGTGTTTCTCTGCAGGGGTTCAAGCAAACGAGAAGTCTTCTAAATGAGAGCTTCACGTTGAGGAATGGCGATGGAACACTAGTGTTGACTGAAGCAGTGGGAGACGTCCATCTTTATTTTGATAGTTATAGGAGTTTATTTATGCGAGACTGTTTTTATGTTCCTCAATTTAAGAAGAATCGTATTTCTGTTGCTTGTTTATTTAAGGATTCTTATTCAGTTTCTTTTAATAATAAAGTTGTGATTCGTAAAAATAAGTATTTTATCTGTGATGGATGGATGCAAAATAATATATATTTTATCAAACCTAAGATGGACTCACTGCTAAACACTGAAGTTGTTAATAACTCTAAAAGGCTTAAAACTTCTCACTCTAATGAGACATATCTTTGGCATTTGTGACTTGATCACATTAGCCTTAACAGGATACAGAGGTTGGTAAAGGATGGACCTTTAAGTTCTTTAAAGGTTGAGTCCTTACCCCAATGTGAATCTTGTTTGGAGGGCAAAATGACCAAAAGACCATTTGGGTCTAAAGGTAATAGGACTGAAGATGTTCTTGAACTTGTGCATAGTGATGTTTGTGGTCCCATGAACATCAAGACATGAAGAGGGTATGAGTATTACACCACTTTTATCGATGATTACTCAAGATATGGTTATGTGTACCTATTGCGCCACAAAAGTGAAACTTTTGATAAATTCAAGGAGTTGGCTGAAGTGGAAAAGCAACTGAGTAAACCCATAAAGGCACTTCGATCCGATCGAAGTGGAGAATACCTCTCTGATGAGTTCACTGGATACTTATTAGAGAATGGGATTCTATCCCATTTAACTGCACCTAGCACTCCACAGCAGAAAGGTGTAGCTAAGAGAAAAAATAGGACCTTGTTGGACATGGTACGGTCCATGATGAGTTATTCGACATTGCCTATATCTTTCTAGAGATATGCTTTACAAACTGCACGTTATCTTCTGAATAACGTGTCAACAAAGTCGGTTCCTAAAACTCCTCACGAGTTGTGGACGGGCAGGAAGACATCTTTGAACCATATTTGCATATGGGGATGTCCTGCACATGTCTTGGACAAGGAAGCGAACAAGTTGGAAGTACGTTCAGAAGTGTGCATTTTTATAGGTTATCCGAGAGGGACGAAAGGGGGTTATTTCTATAACCCCAAGGAAAATAAAGTCATGGTTTCAACAAATGCAACATTCCTTGAGGAAAGTTACATGAACGACTTTAAGCCTCGTAGCAAAATGGTGCTTGAGGAAATGTCAAGTGACTTGGTCATACCGACTGTTCCTTTGGAAACAGATCCAATCAAAGTAGAAAAGGAAACCCAACAACAACCTAAGGGGCTTCGGCATAGTGGGAGGATCAGACATGTACCTGAGAGATTCATGGCTAATGGAGAAACCTTTTTGGCAGAATCTCTAGAACATGACAGAGATCCTTATACTTACAAAGAAGCTATGGAGCATATTGATGTAAACCTCTGGATATAAGCCATGAAAGCTGAGATAAAATCTATAGATTTTAATCTAGTCTGGGAACTTGTAGATTTTCCTGATAGGATTAAGCCTATTGGGTGTAAATGGGTCTACAAGAGAAAGAGAAATACAGAAGGAAAGGTTGAAACCTATAAGGCTAGATTGGTAGCTAAGGGATACACGTAAAAGGAGGGAATCAACTACGAGAAAACCTTTTCGCCTGTAGCCATGCTTAAGTCCATCCGCATTCTCTTATCCATTGTGGCTGCTCTCGACTATGAGATCTGGCAAATGGATGTCAAGACGGCGTTCTTGAATGGCCATCTTGAGGAAAGTATCTATATGGTACAACCAGAAGGCTTTGGGGCTAAGGGTCAAGAGGGAAAAGTTTGCAAGTTGTTGAAATCCATTTATGAATTAAAGCAAGCTTCCCGTTCTTGGAACAAAAGATTTGGCTAAGTGGTCAAGACTTTTGGATTCCAACAGAATATGGATGAACCTTGTGTTTATAAGCATATTCAAGATGGGAAAATAGTTTTTCTATTGTTATATGTTGATGATATTCTACTCATTGGCAATGATGTAGGGGCTTTGTCATCAGTCAAAGTTTGGCTTACCAAACAGTTTGACATGAAGGACTTAGGAGAAGCTAATTATGTTATGGGCATTCGAATCTTAAGAGATCGAAAGAACAAAATGATAGCTCTCTCACAAGCTTCATACATAGATAAAATTCTCGAGAAGTATGCAATGCAGAATTTCAAGAAAGGTGGGCAACCATCTAGGTCTGGAATTACTCTTTCGAACAGTGATTGTCCCAAGACATTTGAGGAAAGAGAATACATGGTAAAGATACCTTATGCTTCGGCAGTTGGGAGCCTTATGTATGCAATGCTTTGTACTCGACCAGACATTTGCCATGCGGTCGGGATTGTAAGTCGATATCAGTCAAATCTAGGACCTAACCACTGGGTAGCGGTCAAGCATATATTCAAGTATCTTTAGAGGACTAGAAATTATATGCTGGTATATTCCGGGGAAGATTTGACACCTCTAGGATATACAGATTCAGATTTGTAATCCTGTTTGGATTATAGGAAATCGACTTCGGGATCTGTCTTTACTCTGGGAGGTGGTTCCGTCGTTTGGAGGAGTGTCAAGCAAACTTACACTTCTGACTCAACAATGGAAGCCGAGTATGTGGTAGCTAGTGATGCTTCAAAAGAAGCAGTGTGGCTCCGTAAATTTCTGATGGATCTTGAAGTAGTTCTTGGTGTGGATAAACCATTGAGACTATACTGTGATAATAGTGCGGCAATAGCTAACACCAAAGAACCAATATATCAGAAAATGAGTAAGCACATAGACATGAAGTATCACGTGCTAAGAAGCTTTATTGAAGAAAGGCATGTGGAAATATGCAAGATCGCGTCGGAGGACAATATGGCTGACTCGTTCACGAAGGCCCTGCCGGCTAAGGTCTTCGAGAAGCATGTCGAGGCTATGGGGATGCGTAGCATGTCACATTTACTCACTTAAGTGCAAGTGGGAGATTGTTAGCGTTTATGCCCTTAGGAATAAATGTAACAATATTCTTTGAGACAGTTTGACTATTAATAAAGATTTGTTTATTTCATATATCTATGTATTGTCCTCCTTATGTTCATAATAGTTGAATGTATGATAAGCAAACTGAAAGTCTGAGACTTCATTCAAATCTTTAGGTCATGCATGTAATGTGAAGAACATGCAGAAGACAAGAATCTAAATATGATAGTCTAAATCTTATGATCCACAATCGAAGGAATAAAGTTGGGCGCTTTATTCATGTTAAGATTGTTATGTTGTCTACTTCCTAACGGAGACGGCTTGTCTTGGTCATCGGAGGTGGGACTCTATGGGTGGAGACATTGATATAGTTTCTAATGGTGAAATCTATATTGGATCGGACCAAAGTTGAATTGTTTTAATTAATAATTCTGTTTGAATAAAACAATTCACTTTTGACGAATTATATGTTATCATCTTAATCCTGAGATGGATGACGAACCCGTATGCTTGACTTGTATCCTTTGATGTACTAAAGGAAGACATCCTAACATTATGTAAATGTATGCTTGCCGGTACATTGGGGGTATGACTCATGTATGCGTAGATTCGTTATTCATAGATAGTGGAATCCATAGCTCCTATAGAGAGTTAATGATATCCTCTTATGCATTATCAGTGGATTGGAAAATACGAGCGCTCGGCCATTAGACTACTCTGTGTTATCTAATGGTTTACTATTTGTAATTGTACGAATAGTGTTTTTCCGATGGTATGATAATGGAACATAAGATAAATGTAATCGGGAAGGTAAAACGGAACTTGACCTCAAGTCGATTATGGATATCCTATGGGGATGATATACTAACATATTGAGTCATGAACTAGAGCTAATCTGAGCTTTGTAAATACGCTATATAAATTGAGAGTGCAGCTCTAGGCTTTTAGTGGAATAGCGCTAGAGTTTTATAATCATGAGACGGACTTGTTGGTTTACAAGTAGCGTTGTGATTATAGGAGCTTGATTTATATATGTCCATCGGGTCCCTTTACTAGCTCACATAATTTCCTGTAACGATACGGCGTATTTCCTACACATTGGTAACTTGTGTTATTTTCGTAAAAGAGGTTCAAAGTTAATTCATGGGTGATTTATCGAGTGAATTAATTAATAAATTAATTCTGGATAAATTGGTTGAATTATTGTTTTAAGAGTTGTTCAATATGGGAAGACTGTTATATGACTTTTTTGATCAGGTAATTTCTCTATTGGGTTGCTTGAATCAAAACTGAGGCTCTATGCAAGTTTTCAGTGTTGAAAAACTAGGAAAACAACTTTCGTCAGTGCAGACGGGTCGACCGATGAGTTATAACGTCTCTATCGCCGGTCGACCGGTTGTAACGTAAAATGCATGCTAACGTGGCAAAATTGACTCTGGATGCGATTAGAACTTTAGGAAACCTAATTATTACGGAAGTATAACTTCCTAAACACTATAAATAGCCTATTAAGTCACTTTATTCATTAGATCACTTGAGAGACTTTTTGGAGGCTAATGATAAAAGATTCCTGAGAGGAAAAATTGTTTAATTCTCAAGAACAATTTTTTCTTTGGTTCTCTTGTGATTGGAAGGAGATCAAGAATACCAAGAGGAGATTGAACGACGTGTGACTACCCGCACTCCGATCATAGAAACGAGAATAGCAAAGAAGACTAGTTGGTTGAGGCTCTTCCGGTTGCTGTTTGGAACGCTTTGATCTGTTAAACGTGCAGTTTCCTAAAATCTCAAAATGTATGATTTAGATCTTTAGTATTTATGTTATATAGCATCATGAACATGTTCTTGGTTGGCTTTGATGTTGATTAAATTTTTTAAATTCCGCTGCGCACTCGATGCCATTATTTTCCAACAGTATGTGCCATCCACAGAGAAGGACGATTGCTCGATCGAATCTAAAGTAGGGTTGATATTGTCATTGGTCTTGAGACATTTTTGGACGCAGTGATCTTCATCTCAATCTATCTTGTGGAGGTCGTGGTATGTGAGAGAAGTTGAGTTGTCTTATAGTGCACACGTCGGTTATTGTCTATGTGTATTTACCAACCAGTTATCTTTTCTACCATTTTATTTCGTTAATGTTGAGGGACATTGCTCTCTTTTGGTGGTTTGATGTTCTAGTTTGTGCAATTTTTCATTTTTCATGTGTAATAATGGTGGTTCTTTTTCTAATTAGTTTAGGTTTTTTTTTTTTTGTCTCCAAGATATGTTTTTTTGCGGTTTTTTTCTAGTATTCATGTCATGGGATTCTTGATATCAGTTGATTGAATTGTTTTCGACAGTAGAGGATTTAAAGAATCATATGTGTGTTTGATTTTTTGTATACATCTTTGAGTAGTTTTTATTTGTGGAGTTAAGTAAAAACTATTATCTCTTGAGCTTTATTCGAATTTACTGATAGAACTTATTATTTATGGTACCTTTTCTTTTCCTTCCTTCCTTTGATACATCAAAAACAGAACCTGTTAACTTGATTAAATATGATTTTCTTATAATATTTATAAAGTATCCTATGATGAAAGGACACTAAAATTTGTAACTTATTATATTTACATGATGTTACATAAATATATAGAAAAAATTTGGAATTTCAAATGAGCTGCGGTAAGAACACCAACTCTAATACTAATTTTTTTTTTAAAATTTATGTGATAGTTAGTTATTATTTCTCATTGGTAAATATAGCATAATATTATTAAGAAAATACCTAAAATAGCTCATTGCGTTCGGCTAAAATACCATTTTTTCACTTTTATTATATAAATGTCCAAAACATCTCCTGTATTTATTTGAACATCCTCTAAGGCAATTAATTTTTTAAAACACTTAACTTACCCTTCACAATAGTTTTTAAATACGACTTAACAAAAAATAGTGAATAAAATAATAGTAAAATTTTTAAAAATATTTCAATTAAACAAACACTTCAATTATTTTGAGAACTATTGATTTTTTAGAATAGATTTTATTTATTATTTTAGTTTAATAATATCTTAAATTGTACTTAATAAAGTTGGAAAGGGTAATTTTGGTGTTCAAAAATTTAATTATTTTAGGATATTTTGAATCTGATTATATAAACACATTAGGTGTTTTAGATATTTGAATTATAAAAAAGACTAAAGTGATATTTAAGTATTATCCCTATAAACGACATGAAAATCTTTTAAAAACATACTAATAAAAGAATTAATAAAGAAATCTTACTATAAAAGGACAATAAAATTTGTGAGTTTATTATATTTACATGATGTTGCATAAATACATAGACAAAATCACAAAATGGTACAAACTTTAATATGAAACTCAATTGAAACTCTAATCCTAATTTATTGTTATACCAATTTATGGAACACTCAAGGTATATTTTTTTTCATTGCTAGATGTAATATTTTATTATTATTCAAGACAGTAAGCTTTTAAACACCTACAAATAAAAAAAATAACAATTTAAATGCCACATAAATTTATTTAAAAAAGGTTTAGACTTTTTTTTTTTTTTTGGGGAAAGAAACTTAGACTAAATTGGAGTTATAGTATTATTCAATTCAAATTAGTTAATGCTAACAAGTATTTTACTTATTGAAACAAAAATATATATTTTAACAAATAAATAAATGTTCTTTAGGAAAAAAAAAAAAAAAAAAAAGGCCAAAAAAAGCCGTTGACAAAGCAGTCATATTTTAGAATCCCAAAATGAACGTGAAGGGCGTAGACTCTGTTTTTTCCACCGAGTCAAAAAGCCAAGCCGGTTCGACCGAACCGGTCAACATGGGCGGCTCGACCGCCCTCATATTCTTCCCAACCATTCTCCACTTCTTCTTCTTCTTCCAACCAATTATGTTTGTTAGGAACAAAGCTAAGAGGTAGACACTATTAAGCAACAATTTTTATTCCATTTCCTTCAAAAAATTTTAAAAAATAAAATAAAAACACGTCTTTTTACTGACTTTTTTTTTCGCACAAGAAAAAGAAAAGTTTGAGAACACAAATAACAACACGTTCAACTTTGTCATATTTTGAACATTCAGAGTCATTCTTTAATTCTTTCTTTTTTTTTCTTTTCATTTTTTGTTCTTCATGAAAAAAGTTTAGCAGGTGAGAAAACAAGAGAAACAAGAAAAATAAATAAAGCTTTTGCAGAATTAAGAAGAAGAAAAGGTGGAGGAACAAGAAGAAGAAGAAGAAGAAGAGAAAAGCTTGGCAAAAGCATACCATGTCTAATGAGAAAAGCAGTGATTCCTTACTAATGGTGGTCCTTTTCTTATTCTTCTTCTCCTTCTCATTCCTAATTACAGGTACCAATCAAAACCCATTTCCCAAAAAACAAAACAAAGTTTTCTTCTTTAATATCTTTCTGTTTTCAAGCTCAAATCTTTAACAAAAACGTTAATGGCCAATTGGCTATCTTTAATTTTCAGTTTTTAATTCATTGTTCACTTTTTTTTTAATATTATTTATTCCGAAAACCAAGATGTTTGGAACAAGTATTAGAATCTTTTTCTTTGTGGGTGTTTTTCGAGGATGATTCTGTTAACTGAGTTTCTCTCTCTTCCTCTGTATTTCTTTAGGTAGTATTTCAGTTGGAGATTCGATTGACACAGATAGAGAAGTTCTAATAAAACTGAAAGAGTTTCTCCAAAAGCACAACCAAGTGAATCAAGGGAAATATTCAGAGTGGAATTTGCAGACCTCAAATCCATGTCAATGGCACGGAATAACTTGTGGTGTAAACAACAGCAGAGTTACCGGGCTTTTTCTCAACGATAGCTCCATAACTGGGCCCATTTTCACCAACTTCTCATCCCTCACTGCCCTGACACACCTCGACCTCTCCGGGAACACTCTCGGCGGAGCGATTCCCGACGATTTGCGCCGCGCTCGGAGCCTCAAACACCTCAATATCTCCCACAACATCATTGACGGTGAGCTTAACTTATCTGGGTTGGACCAGTTGGAAGTGCTTGATTTGTCTGTTAATAGGATTAGGGGAGAAATTCGGTCGAGTTTTCCTTCGATTTGTGATGATCTAGTCGTCGCGAATTTTTCGTCGAATAACTTCACCGGCGGCATTGATGGATACTTTGATGAGTGCTTGAATTTGAAGTACTTGGATTTGAGCTCAAACAAGTTTAGTGGGGGACTATGGGAGGGGTTTTCGAGGCTTGTCGAGTTTTCAATCTCCGAAAACTCGATTACGGGCAACCTTTCGAGTTCTATGTTCGCACCGAATTGTAGCTTACAGGTTCTAGACCTCTCAGAGAATGAGTTTGGTGGCGAGGTCCCAGGGGAGATTTCGAATTGCCGGGATTTGGCCATTTTGCATCTGTGGGGAAACAGTTTCACCGGAAAAATCCCGTCCAAGATCGGGACCATCTCGAGCCTAGAAGGTCTGTTCTTGGGTGACAACAATTTTTCTGGGGAAATTCCAGAAACCCTTTTGGAGTTGAAAAGATTGACCTTCTTGGACTTGAGCAAGAACAGATTTAGAGGGGACATACAGAAGATTTTCGGAAACTTTACGCAAGTTAAGTTTCTGGTTTTGCATAGTAATTATTATAGAGGTGGGATAAACTCTTCAGGAATTCTAAAGCTCCCCAATGTCACCAGATTAGACCTTAGTTTCAACAACTTTTCAGGTCCTTTACCAGTTGAGATATCAGAAATGCCAAGCTTGGAATTCTTATTCCTTGCCAACAATCAGTTCAACGGCACAATCCCAATGGAGTTTGGAAACTGTCCAAAACTCCAAGCATTGGACCTCTCATTCAACAAGTTAACTGGGCCAATCCCTTCCACTTTAGGAAAACTAAACTCTCTCTTGTGGTTGATGCTTGCAAACAATTCACTCGCAGGAAAAATCCCCAAAGAGTTAGGAAACTGCTCTAGCCTGTTATGGCTTAACCTTGCCAACAACAACCTCTCTGGGGAAATGCCTTCTGAACTGACCAACATCGGGAACAACCCCACCCCGACTTTCGAGCTGAATAAGAGGAAGAACGAGAGGATTATTGCCGGCTCCGGGGAATGTTTAGCAATGAAAAGGTGGATTCCTGCAGACTACCCTCCATTCAGTTTTGTGTACACTATTCTCACAAGGAAGAGCTGTAGGAGCATATGGGATAGATTGCTAAAGGGTGTTGGGCTTTTCTCTATTTGTATTGCTGGTACATCAGTGAGAACACTCCAAGTGTCTGGTTATGTTCAACTCAGTGGGAATCAATTAACTGGTGAGCTCTCTTCGGATATTGGAAAAATGCATAATTTCAGTATGGTGCATTTGGGCTACAATAAGTTCAGTGGGAAACTCCCGAAAGAGATCGCGAATTTGCCGCTCGCCGTCATCAACATCACAAGGAACAACTTCTCTGGTGAAATTCCTAAAGAGATTGGGGAACTTAGTTGCTTGCAGAATCTTGATTTGTCCTATAATAACTTCTCTGGTGACTTCCCAACTAGCTTGAACAACTTGACTGAGCTAAGCAAGTTCAATATCTCATACAATCCACTAATCTCTGGTACAGTTCCAACTACTGGGCAATTATCAACTTTTGACAAAGATTCTTACCTTGGTAATCCACTCTTGGTGCTTCCAAAGTTCATTGGAAACTCCTCAGATTCTTCAAATAAGACAAGTGGAGAGTCCAAAGGGTCTTCAAAGCTCTCTCCGTCCTTGGTGTTTCTAGTCCTTGTTTTTGTTTTCTTAATATGTGGAGTTTTGACAATGATAATCTTCTCAATGGGAAAAGGTCCTGTTGAGTCAGAAGGGTATCTATTTCCGGAGACAAAACACCAGTGTGAGCTTGCCTCGAGCTCTGGCTGCTCGTCGCCGTGGTTATCAGGCACGGTTAAGGTCATTCGCCTTGATAAAACAGCTTTCACACATGCTGACATCTTGAAAGCCACAGGCAACTTCTCTGAGAGCTGGATCATTGGCAAGGGCGGGTTTGGGACAGTCTACCGGGGAGTTCTACCAGACGGGAGAGAAGTGGCGGTGAAGAAGCTGCAGAGAGAAGGAATAGAAGGCGAAAAGGAGTTTCGAGCTGAAATGGAGGTCCTAAGTGGGAATGGCTTTGGTTGGCCTCATCCAAACCTTGTCACACTCTATGGATGGTGTCTAGACGGCTTGGAGAAAATTCTTGTCTATGAATACATGGAAGGAGGAAGCTTAGAAGACTTGATACCAAACAGAACAAGACTAACTTGGAAAAGGCGAATAGATGCCGCCATTGATGTTGCCAGAGCCTTGGTTTTTCTTCACCATGAGTGTTACCCCGCAATAGTCCACCGCGATGTGAAGGCGAGCAATGTCCTGCTTGATAAGAATGGCAAGGCCAGAGTCACTGACTTTGGCCTGGCCAGATTTGTCGACGTTGGTGACAGCCATGTCAGCACAATGGTGGCAGGAACCATCGGCTATGTGGCGCCCGAGTATGGCCAGACATGGCAGGCCACCACGAAAGGCGATGTGTACAGTTATGGCGTGTTGTTAATGGAGCTGGCCACAGGAAGGCGGGCAGTGGATGGAGGGGAGGAGTGCTTAGTGGAATGGGCCAGGCGGGTGGTGGGGAGCGGTCGGGGAGGGTTTAATAGGGCGGTGATACCGGTGTCGGTGATGGGGTCGAGGTTGTTTCTGCTTGAGGGGGCAGAGGAGATGTGTGAGTTGCTGAGGATTGGCATAAGGTGCACTGCTGAGATGCCTCAGGCTAGGCCTAATATGAAGGGGGTTTTGGTTATGCTAGTGAAGCTTGTGTCCAAAAGCCAAGAAGATTTCAATTCTAGTGGTGGTTCTCCTCCTGCTCCATTGTGATGATAACTAGGATTTTTTTTATAGGATTTTTCATGTTTATACATAGTTACATACAAAATTATAGCAGTAAAATGTTGCTGCCCATTCTTATTGTATACAGTCCATTCATCATTGAATAAAGTATAAACAGTTTACTCGGTTTGTTGATGAAATAAGAGCAGTTTTGTTGTGGTTGAATCTTGGTCTTATTATGGGTTTTAGTTAGCATGTTTTTTTTTCTCATTCAAGAACAAATGGTGGCATTTTTTCTGGTTGTGAATTTGTGTTTATGGTTTTCAAAGAGCCAAGGAGATGTTGGTTCTTCAGCATAAGACATTATTGTATTTTCTTCTTCAGAATTGAATCAAGAAACCACTGAATTTAACATGTTTTTGTAAACTTTAATTTTATACGGTGAAAAATGTTCAATGAAATGTTTACCAATAGAAAGCAGGCTTTAAATTTCAAGCTACTTCAGGGAAAAACCAATTGCCACCGCCCACAATACTAGAACATGGTATTATTTTCCATTAGAAAAAATACTTGGTAATCACTATTTAGTTTTTGACCCCACGAAGTTCTGTCCAATCATAATTACCATATGATAACAAATGGATCCCACATTGTTACATGTTATTGAACTCAATTGAAGTAAAATAGGAGCTTTTTAACTGTAATGAGAAAAAATGAAAGAAAAAAGTACTCAATTTATGCACTGCTCTATAGCTTCAAAATAAAAAGGATATATTTCTTTTCCACTATGATTGGAAGAAAAAAAAAAGGGATTTCTTTGCAGTGCTGCAATGTCCTTCCACATAATATCAAAGAACTATTCACAATGCTCTGAAATTGACAAAAAAAATGAAGAATAAGAAAACTAATCATGCCCTTTTTCATAGGCATTATCACATTAAAAAAAAAAAAAAAAGATGGACATGGAAAAAGTTGTGACAATGATATTTGCAAAGGTTATTATACTTGTTCAAAATTGAGTTCAACTTATATATATAATTGTCGGTACCGGTTTGAGTCTTTTAATATTTTGTAAGACAATATAAATAATGCAGAGACATAAAATAAAAGAACATGAGAAAAATGGTATCGCGGTTCGGTCACAACCTACTCCGCGGGGCCACGCCCAGATGATGAACAATCCACTAAAAACTCTTTTACAATTCAATTGGACTTAATCTACCCGAGACTCCCTCTCTAAGAAGACGCATATGAACTTGCAATTTCCCAATTAACTTGAACAGTGATAACTCCATGAAATGGAGTTATTTAGCCTCTTTTGTGGATTAAAAAGTATACTTGTTCTTGATAATTTATTTAGTTTTTAATACTTTTACCTTATTTTTATTTCATTTTATTTTATTTGGAATTAATTTTATTTTTAGTTTGTTTTAGGTATTTTTATTTTATTTTATTTTATTTTTATTCAGTTTCCTTTCAAAATAATTATTTTCCTCATTATGTAATTTAATTTTGGTGATAGGTGGGCTTAAATTATTACCTAGAGGCTTTGAGAAAGCATTGTCGTTTTGGAGGCTAGCAATAACTTGTCGTTTTGGAATTTTCAAGGAAATTCTAGTCAGCATTGCTCTGCCAAGCCAGCTAGACCAGATTCACATGTTGCTGACAGCTGGGCCTGAGCTGGTAGAATGGGCTGATTTAACCGTGAAGGGTGCTGATTTAGCTGCTCATTGGAGGCTTTCTTAGGGGTTGCCACGTGGAATTAGGGTACAATAAGTACCTGCAGCTGAAAGAGAAGAAGGCGTCCTTGGTCATATTTTGTAACGCAGAGGCGGCTGAACTTGGAAAAGGAAACCACCTCCATTTCTCTGATCAAGTACCAGCTCCAGTACTGGAAAGAAGAAGAAGGAAACGTCACAGGGTGTTGAACGTAAAGGAGTTTTTCTTACTCTCATTTCTCTGTTTTACTTTGTTAAAGAATATTTACGTTCCTTTATAAATTTGAACTCAAATCCATATATATATATATATATATATCTATGAGATTATGATTTGTTGGCTGAGGTTGTTGATTTGTTAAATATTAAGTTGCTAGTTGATGTTGAATGGATTTGATGATTATTTCTCTGTTTATTCAAGTGAGCTGAATTTGTGCCTTAACTGTGATTGGGAAACCATAAGAGGGGAGTATAGCTTTGATTAGATCTGGGAAGATTTAGTTGAGTGGACACAGCTTGAATAGTGCAGGTTCTTAGATCTTGTTTTAGATTTTTGATTCACATGATATAGGAATATATTGTGTCTTACATAACCATATGATTTAGAGCTTCATTCTCTGATTTTAGAGTCTAGATTTACAAAGGGATTTGTGGGATTTAGCTTTAAGATCAGTAGATAGAGGATTGGAAAATCCCTGGTTTAGTAAATCTGGTTAACAGGAAGTAGTCGTTGCTGTCCGTTGCTGCAGCATCGCGCAGCATTGTTAGGAGACAATTTAGCAATTGTGAGCCACGAACAGTGACATTGGCCAATTTTATTTGCACATTTTGTTATTAATTAGTTTTATCTTTGTTGTTCATTTTCTTACAGTCAAATTATTATTAGTTTTTAACATCTTAAAATCAACTTTAGTTTTCTTCTTAAAAACTTGAATAGAATTAACTTAGCAACTTGATTTCAAAAACACGCAATCCCTGTGGGACGATACTTGGTTATTCATCATTTTACTACTTGTTGACTCGTGCACTTGCGAGATTCTAGATTCACAATTTTAGGCAACAAACAGTGAGATCCCCTCGACTTTTTAACATTGGAATCCCTCTAACTAATTTTTTTTTTTTTTTCTGAAAAACACTCAAATCATCTCTCTGAATACAAGTGCTCACCCATGTCTCACAACCCAGAAAAACTGATCACCACAATCTACGAAGACTCAAGGGACACTTTGAATAAATAAGCAAAGTGTGAATAGCTTGACACATCTTCAATTAATTCGCTGAACCAAATTTGTTGCAGATCCTTGTTGCAACAATAACTGCAACATAACTGTCAGAATCAGCTCTCCCAAAACCAGTCCGAGAATCAATCTTCTTAAAACCTGAAATCTTTCCGAAACTGATATGCGAATCTCGACACATTCCTATGGGACAGAGGAAGATCATCCAGCTACGAAAACTCAATTAAATATCAATCAAATCACCAATTATCAATTTACCATCTTTAGATCAATAGTTGACTTTCCAAAACATAAACTATATTAAGTTTCCAGATCTTGCAGAAACCTTCCATTTCTCACAAATCTTCTAGGATACTTTCTTTCTTCTATTAATCCCCAATCTTTTAGGATACTTCCTTCCAAAAACTGATTTTTATCGAGAAAAGAACATTCCACATTTGAAGCAATCAAGTAACAAAAAACACATCTGATCTTCTCCATAAACGCCAGTTGCCAAAAATACCTATTTTTGAATTTTTACAACCAATGCCAACAAATTGCCAACTAAAGTCCTAACAATCTCCCCCTTTGGCATTTTGTGGCAAAACTAACACAAGTTCCTATTAACAATAAAGATTTGAAAACTATCAGAAAAGTACAATGTTCTCCCCCTTTTGACAAAAATAAGCCAAAATAAAAATAAAAATAAGATTTAAAAAAAACTTCTAAAAACTGCTGTCGCAGAAAGTGTTGTAACACCTGATGGAACACTCTGTGCAACATTTTCCTGCAGATCACGTTCCAATTCATTGATTTCTGCAAATCGCTCCCCCTGAATCCTCCACGAGTCTTACTCTCTATGAATATGGTATTCTCCCATGCATATTGCTTTTATCACCTATTAAAAGTTTGAAGTGACCGTTATCACAACACTCAGAGTTAGTAGTACATGCTTTAAAAGAAGTATAAGCCCCATGACACCTTAAATCAGATTTCCTTACCCACACACGTCTAGAAAATTTATTTTACACATCAATCTTTGCTTTAGGTGTCCTTGTGACTGCGGAATTTAGTGGATTAATGATCATACCTCTTTTTAAAGCATTAAAGTATTTGTAACATCTAGCTCTAATGTGGTCAGGCAAATTACAATAGTGACATATAGGAATAAACATGTCTGTTGCTTGTCTTGTTACAACAGGCTTTGCAACAAACTTCTTGTCTGATCTTATCTGAGATTTCTTAAAGGACTGCATCATAGTACTGGTGGCTCCTTTCACAAAGAGAGTCTTCCCAGAAATTTCTTGACCCTTATAGCCAAGGCCTGAATGATCACCACAAGTTTTTTGTTGTGAGAGTAAGTGATCCAATATTGTTGTGCCCGAGTTTAGCATCCTTAAATTCTTCTGGGTCTGCTCCAATTCGAGTATGGTCTCAGCTAGCATCCTTAATTCGCTAAACCAAATCTGTTGCAGATCCTTGTTGCAACAATAACTGCAACATAGCTGTCAAAATTGGCTCTCCCAAAACCAGTCCGAGAATCAATCTTCTTAAAACATGAAATCTTTCTGGAACTAATATACGAATCTGGACACATTCTTAGGAGACAGAGGAAGATCATCCCGCTACGAAAACTCAATCAAATCACCAATTATCAATTTACCATCTTTGGATCAATAGTTGACTTTTAAAAAACAGAAACTATATTAAGTTTCCAGATCTGGCAAAAACCTTCCATTTCTCACAAATCTTCTAGGATACTTCCTTTCTTTTATTAATCCCCAATCTTTTAGGATACTTCCTTCTAAAAACTAATTTCTATCAAGAAAAGAATATTCCATATTTGAAGTAATCAAGCAACTAAAAACACATCTGATCTTCTCCATAAACGCTAATTGCCAAAAATACATGTTTTTGAATTTTTACAACCAATGTCAACAAATTAATGACTAAAATCCTAACAATAATAATGACCAATGCCCCCGCTAATTTATACATCAATTAAGATTCATTTCAATAGGGAGAGCCCGCTATTAAACTGAATGGCTAATATAATAATGATAGCTCTTACTACTCCCCGCTCACCAAAACATAATAGCATTTGAAATTGATTTCAGAAATGAAGAAAGTACTATAAAAAATAAAAATAAAAAACAGAAAAATACTTGCTTTTCAGCTTGGGCGTTAGTCACACTCACACAATGTGCATGGCTTGAGAAGTGAGTACAATATTGCTTCCAAAGTGTAGCAACTATGGAACATAATTTTCCCACAAATAATAAAACAGTGGATATCTCACTGTACTTGGGGTCTCTTTTTTTTTTTTTTTTTTGTGGAGAATAGTCACATGAAGAGAGAGAAAAAAAAAACACAATAGGAGAATATCTATAGTAGAATTTATCTTTTTTATAAACTGTTATTTTAATTATTAGATTAAATTTATAATAATATACTATGTAGTTAAACCGGTTTTTTTTATCTTATATTATAAACTTTTAACATAAACACTTACAAATGTAATTATTAAAAATTTAATCTAATAATTAAAATAACGATTTTTTATCTATAGTTAAAAAGAATAGGTTCTACAGGGAGGTAAAAGGATTAAAGAGAGACATGAAGAGCCGCCTAGAGTACCATCCACTTTAATAAAATTGGTTCAACTGCTGCTTCATGTGAATTGACATTAACACCCCTGTTCTTTTACATTATTACCAAATTTAGCCCTGAAATCGCCAAAATAGTAATGATCCGTTCTGGGACTCGTCCTTTGAACGGCCATCTTGCCATCCCCCCTCTCTCCCTCTCTCTCTCTCTCTCTCTCTCTCTCTCTCTCACAGACATGCCTTTTTCTGCTTAAACTCTAGTTATTTCTAAAAAAAATAAATAAATAATAAAAAAAGAGTTAAGGTGAGCCTTCGTATCTGCAATCCCTTTCTTCTTCCTTTTTTTTTTTTTTTTTGCATTTGATTATACTTTTGGTGACTTCTTTACTATTCAAGCTTAATGTGGGAAGTTAAAATATGGGCTTTCTATCTTTTCTTCTTTCTTGTCCAAGTTTGCATTTTTCTACTTGAATAAGCTTAGTTTTCAGCTCCTGAGTGATTATATTCATTTTTAGCTAAGCGATAATTGTTGGGTTGGCTGTTATTTAGGCTAGTCTTTCCTGTTAAAAAACAAAAAAAAAAAAAAAAAAAAAAAAAAAAAAAGAAGAAGAAGAAGAAAGAAAGTTGGCTAGAGCCCTCTGAAGTGAAATTATCAAGTTGGATCTTTTGAATGCAATGTCAATTACTGTTATATGACTATACCATATTTTATTTTATTTTTTGTGCGTTTAGTAAAATGTAAAGCTTATACTTAATAATGTCTCTAAATAAGTCTTTTTGCCTCTAATTAGGAGATATCTACATACTTTTTCTAATAGCCAGACACATGCATTAACAGTATGAGGCGCTACCGTAGAAAGACCCTCAAAATAAGTCTGTTTGGTAAGGGTAGAAAAGGGAAACATGTCTGTGAATAGTAGGATATTTTTCTGTTAGCGTGCAATGAATCCTTATTAAGTTATAATATTTCTTTCTTTCCTTTTCCATGCCATTATTTTTCATCAAAGAAGAATGTTGTTTTAAGCTAATATTCTTGAAAATGTATTGCCTAATTAGTATGTGAAATAATGCAGAACTTTAGCAAGAAGCAAGAGAAATGGCAGATAAGTGGGATGGAGATACAATGCCTGTGGAGCATGCAATACAAAGAGAGCTTGCATATAGGAGGAAATTAGCATTACAGTTAAAACCAGATGATGACTTCCTGAAAGATCTTTTTCCTTTGCAGGTAACTTTTTTTCCCTCTTTTTCTTTAGCAGATTGTTTCTTGATTCTTGATCATTGTGATGCATGTGGTGCTCTCTAAATACATTAGGCCTAGCGTTGGAGCGAGAATGAGGGCATAACATGAAATATGAAAGAGATAAATGGGGTTATAGTCGAAATATCTTTTATTAAATGGGGCCAAATTATAATTTTTTTATTCAGCGAGGCAACGATTATGATTTTCATAATTAGGTTTGGACATAGTTACATTTTGTAAGAAAATTTTAAAAATGTGTGCCCTCACTAAAAAATAGAACACGTCTCAACCACTGATTAGGTCCCACTTGATAAAATCTTTACATTTCGATCTCAAAAGTGAAATGTAGAGTGAAGATCTTCTCAAAAACATTGCCCAACAGAAATCATTCTTTTGACTCATTAAAACAAAAAAGGTCACAAATCCCAGCATTAAGCAGCTAAGCCTTAGCTTTATCAGTGTTTCTTATGACTCAAGATTTGCATCAAATAATCAAATGCCATGATTTCCTTTACCAGGTGCAATCTTCAACTTCCAGTCCCATTTCAGAGCCCCCAAGTTCAAGTGATATTTCATCAGAATCAAAGAGAAAAGAACCCCCTAATACTACTATCCTTCAAACTCTGCCAATAGTTAAAAACCAAGAATCTTTTCATGGAAATCCCATGCCTGAAAGGACTCCAAATGATCATAGACTACATTGCGGGCTCTGCAATGTGGTGTGCTCAAGTGGCTTCAATCTTGAGCAGCACGTCAATGGCCAGAAGAACCGGGCTAAACTGCAAGAATTGCGTGAGCATCCAAGTTCAAGTACTATTTTATCAGGAACAAAGAGAAAAGAGCCTGATAGTATCTCTCAAACTCTGCCCCTAATTCCGATACCTTTTCATGGGAATCCCGGGGTTGAAGGTACTTCAGCAGATCATAGACTACATTGCAAGCTCTGCAATGTGGTGTGCTCAAGTGGCTTCAATCATGTGCAGCACGTGAATGGCCAGAAGCACCGGGCTAAACTGCAAGAATTGCGTGAGCATCCAAGTTCAAGTACTATTTTATCAGGAACAAAGAGAAAAGAACCTGGTAGTATCTCTCAAACTCTGCCCCTAATTCCGATACCCTTTCATGGGAATCCCGGGGTTGAAGGTACTTCAGCAGATCATAGATTACATTGCGAGCTCTGCAATGTGATGTGCTCAAGTGGCTTCAATTTTGAGCAGCACATGAATGGCCAGAAGCACCAGGCTAAACTGCAAGAATTGGCTAACGGGCGACGACGGTGGTGGTGTGAGGTTTGCAAGATTCCATGCATGAATGAGGATTTGCTGAAGATGCACTTGGAAGGAAGGAAGCACAAGGCTAGGCTTCTAGAATTGAACTTGAGTGCGGCAAAGGGCGGGGCAGAGCTTGTACTGCAAATTTTGTCGCATTTGGTGCATTGATGAGCTCTCTTTCAAGCAGCATCTTGAAGGGAAAAAACACAAACTTCTGCTTTATGAGAACTTTCCCAAAGAAAAAGAGGCTGCCATGGCAAAACACTTGGCCTGGGAGTACCAGAGTGATAGGTGATATCTTGAAAAGTACTCAAAAAGACAACTAAAAAGTTTGTTTAGTGCATAATTCTAAAGTTGTTGGTGAATTTTTTTCCTCTCTCATAGACATAGAGAATTTGACCGAGCTATGTAAATTTTTGTCTTATCTGTTTTTGTGTTATTTTTGCTTTAATTTATTTTTCTACTGCATAGGTATATAAGAATATGTTTTTCCGGCCCCAACACCTGCACCCATATCATGAGCTTGACTAGGCACCTCATACTCCACTTCTGTCTTTGAAACAATAAAAAGGCCATTCTTGCCAAGGAAGAGCTCTGCAATGAAAAAAAAATGCCGTACACCGTCGGCAATAAGTTGGCACATTTTCGTTATGACATCAAAATAAAACTTAGGTCTAGCTCGGATATATCAACTAGGAGGTCATTTTTTTATCACTTTTTTTTTATTATTTTTTGTATTCATTATTTATCACTAGAATCTATTACATGATACATTATTATTTATGTATCATTTAAATAAAAAATGAGATAGTAGAGTTTTACATATCAAATAATGAATATTAAAAGTGACCGAAAGAGTGACACTGACATTTCTCGTTAGTTAACAGTACAACAACACCATTTGAGATCACATTCAAACCACTCAAGAATGATGTTTCAAGTTACAACCTTTGGTTGTTCCACAATCATTTCTAATTAGTCCTATCAACCTTTGCATTTTGTAATGGACCTGGGCTTTGTGGTCATAATCAACTGCCTCTCAAAGCCGGTCCACTTTTCCAGGCTGCTCCAATTATTATGGTCATCTCCAAGTTAGTAACGTCAATGGACAAATCATTTCTCCCTTCCACAACCTAGAAAACATAATACGTCTCGGGAATTGAAGAACCCTAATATCTACTATCTGAGAATAATAAGAAAAACGAGAAGAAGACTAAAATAAACAACACACGCACACAAAATTTACGGTGATTCTTCACTCTTAAATATAAGTGGACGCTACATAATACCACTACAACAAGAGGAAGAAGTACACTGTAAAATTGAGTCAATATGCATCTCTTATCTTTCCACGTCTTTTTACAAAAATAACTACCCTAGAAGTTCCTTACATATCACGATAATTAAATCAAATCAATACATTTACGTAAAATATCATAATTAAACTCCACATAATAGAATCCATACTGAATAATACTATTTCCTTCCTATATCCATTCTTCTTCAAATTTTGTTGCCTTTTCATTAGGCAATTCTTGCCTCTAGGGGTCAAATGGGCTTTTTAGTTTTCACTTTGAGTCTTTTTTGGTTGTAAAGATGGAATTAAAAAAGTGGGATCTTAACAATTGAGAAGATATTTGCTCTGGAATTTTTACTTGGCTTTATCCTTTTCCCTTCCATGAATATTATGGAGCTAGAAATTACCAAATGAACTAATTTTAAAAGAAACTTCTCTCCCTTCTGTTGTGAGGAGTAATTCCTGAGAAAACGACATTCGTTTCGCTATTTAGGAACTTACCAAAACGCAGCGTAGTATTTAGAATGACCTCTCATACTGTGACACGTGGAGAGAATTCTAGAAGATCCTCAGACCTTCTCTTCTTCACTCGGGACATTTGAAGATTCATATAATTCTTTTTAGGGTTACTCAGGAAAAAGAGGGTTTGAGAGAAAAAGAGGCGAGAGAGTACTCTTGTGTATTGCACGGTGAGAGAAACACATTTTCTGTATTGAGAGATCTGAGAGATAGTGTTTGGGAGCTGAGAAAACCTGGGTAAAGGGGTTCCTTTACTCACTGGGTATTTTTTCTGTATCGCACTAGTTGGTGATTTCTCTAGGTGTTTCTGGGTCTCATTTATTCTTGTAATCTCTGAGTGATTCCTACGTGAGGGTGTAATCGGATCTTAATAGTGGAAGGGTTTCTCGCAAGTGAGCCCAACGGAGATGTAGGATTCGTTGAATCCGAACCTCGGTAAAATCTTTCTATGTTCTTTCTTTTAAAGCATTCTTGTGTGAATCTTTGAGCCAGTGTTAGGATCTTTTTAACACCTTCTAAACATTCACTGCAAGAACATATTATTAAATTTGTTAGCTTGTAAGATAGAGATTGCAGAAGCTTCTGACGTGCTATTTCTGGATAAGATTCATCAAGGATGATGTTCTAAAATGTTTTTTATTCTATACTAACCCTGTAATCATGGTGATCCCCAAGTTGGTTCCAGGAGGGACACATTGCTTAATGCTTATCTCTTTCATATAGCCTAATAGGGCTAGCGTCTATTACCTAGAATCTAGTCAAGGCTCCATATTTCAAAATAATAATAATAATAATATGGGTTAGTTTTCAGCTCACCTTTATAATTTCCTGAAACATTTTGAATATGGGATTTTTTTTTTTTTTTAGTTTGCAGAATCCAAAGAGAATGTGATCAGTTATAATATTCAAAGAGGCTCTTTGAGTATGCAATGAAAGCGGAACAAGGGAAAGCAAGCACGTCCTTTCTTTTTCTGAAAATGCTTCTAAAATTGGTTATAGATGGGAACAAAGCTCATTATCCTCTTTTGGCTAGATTTTGATCAAAAGTTGGCAAAGTTGTGGTACCTTTTAGTTATAGAGAGCCTCATTGTGTGCAAGAAAGTTTTTTGGCCTCCTTGTCTTTCTAGCCAAATTAAAGAGTTCCTACAGGACTAATACTAGTGCAAGAGGCTGGTTGGCCAGTGACCACCAGAAAGTTTTAATTGGGGTCATGATGTTCCCCGAAAAAACAGAAGAATGAAAAGAAAAACGTTAGGCACAAGTTGGATTTGCCACCTCCAATTCCAAATAACATACGCAAAGTCATAAAGTGCTCGGAATCTTTAGCCAAGAGTGCCTAGGTTTGAGTCATCCCACCACCACAGTGAGCATGCTCATACAACACCTAGTACTGCTGGAGGGGGGGAACCTTCTCCGGTAGGCGGACTTACCGGTAGGGTTAGTTTTTTACTGTTAAATATGATTAAAATCACATCAGATTAAAAAAGTATATAGAACTGAGAGTTTTTAATACAGATTTAATAGTTAAAAAGTAAAAAATTACCGGTGGTTTATTTTTGCAGTCCTAAAAAAAAACTCTCTTCAAAATATATTAAAAGATCGGGAAGAAAAAATACTAAAATGGAAGGTCTTCCTAGCCTTTTTCCACTTTAATTGTATTTTTAGGTTGAAATGACATAAAAGGATATTTCATGTCCTACAAAACGCCTTGAGATACACACATAATATTTTCGAATAAAGGCAAATATGGCCGTGTTTTGAGCTATTTTTTTAGTAAGTGATTGAAGTTTTATAAAATTAGGGAAATAGTTGCTTATCTATGGTAAAACGTGATAAATTAAAGGTAGTCTGATTTATCAATCATTGGCTTGATCATTTATCACTGATTGAGCAATATTAATAAATCAATTTCAATCCATAATTTGTTAGTTTATCAGTAATAAACCATTAATAAATCAAATCCGGTTTATCAGAGATCAACCATGGTAAATTAGCGTTTAACCACCACAGAAAGGCCATTTTCCTTAAAAATAAAATAAAATAAAAGTTATGGCTATAAATTTAAAAATGGCGACCAAAATCGGACATCCACCTGACTTTCTCTAATACTTTCTTGAATTGCAGAATACCCTAATAGAATTATAACACATTAAAGTATCAATTTGGTAAATTGGAAAACTACAAAGTACCAGAATGATCATTCTCAAAAACAAATGTTAAATTGTCCTTTAAGAACATATTTGGTACACCGTATAAGCACTTTGTATTATATTTTTTTTAATAATAATACAATGTTTGGTGACATTTATACATTATATAATTTAAAATGAGATTCAAAATTAATACTATACGAAGTATGATATCTAATACGAAAAAAAAAACTCATGTACTAGATCGTATTATGCAATTTAACTTAAAATACTATATTAAAACATATAAAATATTTCACAAATATTAAGGTTCGGGGTTGGGTTTTGGGACCGACGTTAGGGTCGAGTTTCGGGACCAGAATGATGCGGAGTTTATATTTTTTAGAAATTATATTTTGACTCCTAAACTTTTTAAAAATTATATTTTGATCCCTAAACTTTTAAAAAATTATGTTTTGACCCTTCACTTTTTCAAGAAATATTTTTTTGCCCCTTAATTTTTTTGAACATTTCAATTTGACCCCATTTTTAATTTTTTTTGCAAAAAAAATCCTTATATAGCAACTTTACTTTCTCTCTTGTTTCCTCTAAATATTGGGTTCGAGTTGAGATTAGAGTCAAATTAGGTTTTAATTATGCCTAAATTTTATATTATTATAAACTAATACGTAAATAGATTACAATTATAAAAATTGTATAGTGTTTAATAAAACCACAAACCAAACACCGTATTATATAAAAATTCTACAATACAATATAATATTATGTGATATAATACAATATGGTGCACCAAATATATCTTAAAAGAGAGAGTTAAAAGAAGGGAAGGGGGGGTCAATTGAAGATAGTCAAAGACTAAATGAACGTTGAGTTTCTGATTTGCATGTGTTTTCAGGTTGTGTTGTGCACTTGTCCCTTTTATGTCATAGAGATAAAGAATATGCGCACCATCTTACCATGATGAGGAATAATGCTCTAATTGCCACAAAACCACACAGGTGGAAAGAAGATGTTAGGCTGCAAAAGAAAATTTGGCATTTGGAAATGCGTATAAATCATCTTTGGAATGCCCGACAGGGGTGTCATAATGGCCATGAAACAGATTCAGGAGTGTAAGTTTGCCAATTTAACCAGAGAGTATATATGACTGATAGCAACATTGGAAAAATCCTTTTTTTTTTTTTTTTAAATTTTGTTTTGACCCTTTCGAGATCTTGACAAAAGGGTAACTCTAAATTATACAGTTTTAATCTATGCCAATTATTTGCACACGTAGATGCATATATAGATATATGTAGAGCACTTCTAAACAGTCCAATGGGTCCTAGTCTCACCAGGCGTAACTTGGTGAGGCCCACTAATAGAGTCCACGTAAATTCCACAACTGAGCCCTACTAATTTATCTGGTGAGGCTACGGCGCTATCCAGCTGTGTGTGTGTATATATATAAATTATACGCGTGTGTATGTGTGTGTAATGAGGTAGGACAAAGAGGGCACAGCCTACCGGCACCTAAGTAGGTGCAGGCCAACATGCAACGCATATGAGAATGCAGGTCAGTGAAAAATGCTCAATTAATTAGGAAATCGTCTAAGGCATGCCAAGTTTCCAGAACATTCAAAGAAAAAGAATAAAGAACACGCTGAGAAATAACATTATATATACAAGCCATATAGAAGACATGAATTCTTTTATATTGATTCCATGATAATAGATCCCTCAGCTTGTCCATATGGGATTAGCATATTTTTGGTTGCTCATATAGCACCGCTAGTCCAATGATGATTCTTTTATGTTTTTTGTATTGATTCCCCCAAACACAAAATCTTTGGAGGATTCTCAAGGAATAAATGGAAAAAAAAACTCTGTCAAAAAATCTACCATTTTATCATAACCCTAAAGAGCATCGCTAGATTCTAGTAAAGGATTTAAGACTAGATTCTATAAAGAAGGATAAATTGAGCTATGAGCAAATTTCAAGGAAAAAAAAAAAAAATTCATGTGGTGGGTTGGTGATTTCAAGTCATGGACGAAAAGATGGAGACATCTTTGGCATACCTCACATGATTAATGTTTTGAGGGAACTTTCAAGTGCCCCCCACTAGACCCAAATGTCCAATTAAATTTCAAAAATAAAATATTTAACAGAAATAAAAAATAATAAAAATAAAAATATCCCATCAAAATCCCTCCCCCTTTCTCTCTCTCCATTTCCTTTAAATTTGGTCATGCACAACACAAGATGAGGCACAACTTACTTTAAGGAGAGATGGAGAAGTCTTGTGAGTGTCCAACAAGAACTCCCAAAGACGTTTCACTTCAAGAGCTCAGAGACAGGCTTGCTGAGTTTGCTGAAGTCAGAGGATGGGAACAATACCACAGTCCAAGGAATCTCCTTCTAGCACTTGTAATAAGCCTCAAACAAACCGCTCATTTCTTCTTCTTTCTTTATTATTTTTTTTAATAATACGTTGTTAAGAAGAAATAAAATCACCGGGATTCAAATCTTGAATCACACACTCACGCACTAAACCAATTTGAGCTAGTCTTTAGTGGCTTCTTGTTCTTTTGTGATTATCTTTTCATGGTCAATATCTTATGTCGCATTGGTTTTAGGTTGGAGAAGTTGGAGAACTCTCTGAGATCTTCCAATGGAAAGGTGAAGTTGCAAAAGGACTTCCTAATTGGACTTCTGATGACAAGGAACACCTAGAAGAGGAGCTCTCGGATGTTCTCCTTTATCTTATTCGTTTGGCTGATGTTTGTGGCCTTGACCTTGGCCAAGCAGCACTTACCAAAATAGTTAAGAATGCAAGGAAATACCCAATTTCCACCACCAATCAAAGAGCAACTTCCAACTACAATTAGAGCTTTTCAAATATCTTAATTCTCTATGTAGTTCTATATGTTTGTGTGTGTGTTTTTTTTTTTCCTTTTCTTTTTTCCTTCTTTTCGTGTGTGTTTTCTTTTTTTTTTTTTTTTTTTTGGTTCTTGTCTACCAATCTAGTTTGTGGGAGGGGAAAGAATAATTGTGCTTGCTGTTTTATCCTTGTGTTTTTTGCAGCATGTTAAGAGTAAAGTGACTGAAAGAGACATGTCTCTTATCTCTTTTTGATATCTAAAAAGCTTATTGGAACTAGCCCAAGATAGCTAGAGATGGTGGATGTTTTGTTTTGTTGTAACCCCACAAAAGGCTTTGAGACTTGATATCTTGTTGACTCACATTGGATATTGGTGTTCCTTGAGCTAGTATTAAAATGATAGTCTTATTGTATTATTGGTGAGTACCAAGTCAATCTCTAATTACACCATTGGCATTTAGATTTTTTAAAAAAAAAAATCATCGGCACTTGGATCTAGTGATTTTGTTCTATCCATTAATTGCTTTTAGTGGTTACAGGTATAGTCTAGTGGTAACCTTAGACTTGACTACACCATAAGATTTAAGTTTAAATTCACCGACTTTAAATTTAAAAGAAAAACAAGCTACTTCTGCCGTAAAAAGTATGCTTCTAGATGGACACCATTTGACCTTGATTTAAGATAAAATTTTGATTTTTTATCCCACAATTAAAAGTGAAGCGATCAATTATTTTTCTCTCTTGAGGTGGATGTGAAATTACAACTGGGCCAAGCCTACAACTATAATTAAGCGTTTGGGATTTGTTTTTTCACTAAAGAGAAAAAATCCTTACAAACCTTAGTTTAAAAAAAAAACCAAAGAAAACAACCGAACAAAATAAAAAGCATAATGCAATGGAACGTACGATAACATGATCATTCCTTAATTTAAATCCCTTATCTTTTCGAGCGCTGAGTTCGTACGATTTTTTATTCTCAAAATCTATCTAATTTATTTCTTAGTTCATCAAATGACCAATTTGTCAAGAATTTAATATTGTGATTTTCATATCTTTCTGAACAATCGTACGATTGTTGATTTGTCGATGCATATATTATCCATTTCAAGGCTTCAAACTTTATAAAAATATGAATTTCAAGACTGAAGCGTTGGAGTTGATCGTCTATATATGTTCTGAAGAAAAATAAATTTGATCCCTTCTTAAAAGAAGTCCATAATTTTTTTCTTTCCATTTATTCTCCTTTTCATATAATTATTATTTTATTAAAGAAAAATATATAGTTATTTCTCTCTTTCTAAAGCTCTTTAACTAATTTAGTTTGCAGGCACCTCTTTTGATCCCCAAATCAATAATAAAATTTCTATTAGCTATGATATTTCATCTTGTTTAACTATTTCTATTGCATACTTTACAATTAAGGTAGCCTTAGGTTATAGGATGGCACTTCCATTAATAAGACCTCCGAGACTGCGTTGAAGAATGTGGCATATAGATTAACTTATTTACTCTATAAGTCTCTCTTTATGAGAGGTTGAAGAGTCGCAGCGAGTTCGTTTAGTTCGCTGATTCGAGTTTTTAATTCGAGTTGAGATGTGATTTTATGTGAGAGCTTTTTACTGTAGCAAAAAAGTTAGATGTGATTGTTTGTAAGAGCTTTTTACTGTAGCAAAACTCGAATTCTAAACTCGAATCAGTGAAATGAACGGGGCTCTAGTAGTTATTTGGAAATATTTCTGAAGTTTGTTGTTGCAATAACCTTTTGGCCGACGGCCTTAAAGTGGGTTAGTTACAGAAGAAAATTTTCAGAACGGAAAGCTATTTTGTTTTGAGAAGTTACAAGAATATTAATTTATTCTTATGCTCATTCATCATTACCTTTCATGATAGTTGCATTATCTTTAAAGATACTTGCCTTCTGTTGGTCTAAATCTCCATAGAGCTTGATGCACTGGCAATCATCTAAGTTGTGAAGATTTTTTTTTTTTTTTTGTGTGTGTGTGTGTGTGTGTGTGTGTGATGAATTCAGAGTGTTACTGCAGAATAGATGCATCTAGCTCATTATCTTCATTTTGAAGAGTTAAGTTATGTCACATGTTTAATGGAGATTCTTCATTCTTTGGCTACTCATGCTCTTAATATAGATGATAATTTTATTTGGCTAGAGTAATCTTTTAAAATAATAAACTAAATAATTAAGTCATTTATTTACACCTATCTATATATGTAGTATATGATCCTAATAAATGCTAACTGATTATTAATGATTGGACTGGATGGGTGTCTTGACACAACTAGATGTCTAGATCATATGTCACTGTTCTACTTCACGAAAAATGATAAATATGAACTGCTTAGATATAGTCATAAAGTTTTTGAGACATGCTTAACCAAATTATTATATAAATGTAGAAATTTATGCCATCACTTTTGAGATTGCGCAAGAAGATAGATACCACAGTGCTCTCTCTCTCTCTCTCTCTCTCTCTCTAACTAAATGCGTTATGATCAGGACACAAAGGGCACGCCATAGAATGATGATTAAGATCTAATTAAGCATCCAAAGTGGAAATTCCATTAGTTTGTCACCTTATTGGCTAATTAATCATTGTGGGTTCTAACTAGCCATAAGATTTAGTGTGATAATTAAGTTGTTAAATAAACAAAGCATTAATTCGTCAAGCATTAGTATTCCATCTTCTTTCCTAGTGTTGATATAATTATCAAAATTTTGAACCATATATATGAACTTAAAAGCTTCTTTTGATTAGAGACGCCTTTTTTCTTTTGAAACTCGGCTTGCGTACTTCAAATGATCTCTTTTGAAAGAGTTGCAATATATTTTCCTCCTTAATCATCATCTTTTCATTTTGAAACCACAAGTATGTCTAAGCTAAAAAGAATATGGACCATTAATAAAACAATATCATGTCGTTTTCTTTTTTTACTCGAGTTCTAGAAAAACCAAAAAAAGTCACAAATCTAATGCAATTGTTATTCATTGTTGGTCCTACGTTATGTGTTGTCACATGATGATTTGGCCGAGAAACATTTTCCACAATCATTTTGAAATCAGCTGAGGAAAGTACATGATTTATTATGTTTTTTAGAGGCTTAGGCCTCGTTCACTTCGCATATTTGAATTTTTAATTTAAATTGAGATGTGACATTTTTTAATAGCTTTTAATTGTAATAAAAAAAGTTAGATGTGACATTTTCTGATAGCTTTTAACTGTAGCAGAAAAAGTTAAAACTGAAAACTCAAATCGGTAAAATAAATGAGACCTTAATATTTATGTCATTCTAAATAATTGGATGTCATTGTGGCTTTTTATTTTCTCTTTATTAATTGAATAACAATTGTTTATTTATTATTAAATTGAGTGACATAAATAATATTTTTTTATCATTTTAAGCAGCATTTCTGATTTTTTATTCAAAAATCATAACAAACGGTGGGTTATTTTTTTTTAAATATCAAAGTTTTTAACACTTAGCAAAAAATAGGTTATGTATAGTCATTTTTTTACGGCCGATTATCTCGGTGTATGTTGAGAAAAGTGTATGTGTGTATTGTCCCACATGGAAGGTGGATGAGAATGTGCAGTAGTTTATATGCATAGAAGGACCCAAGACCCAATAGGTTAATCTTTTGGGTCAAGTTGGGCTCTTGAAGTGTATTGAGTTAGTTTCGCATGTGATGTCTCCCTAACAAGTGGTATCAGAGTTGATGGTTCATATAGGTCAAGCGATGACACTCGGTTTCAATTCCCACGTTGCCTCCCGTGGAGAGTTGGTGTTCCCACATGTGTGGATGGTGGAGTATTTGGTGGACTCGCATGGTTTCGGCTCTCTTTCTCATGCTTGAGTTGGCTCCCGTTTAGAGTGTGATGCTTGATGTGCCGGCTATTAGAAACTTTGATTTGAGTAGGAGCTCGATAAACACACACATAAGGGAGAGATTGTTGAGAAAAGTGCACGTGTGTATTGTCCTACATGGAATGTGAATGAGAATGTGAAGTAATTTATATGCATGGAAAGACTCAAGACCCAATAGATTAACTTTTTGGGTCAAGTTGAGCTCTTGAAATGCTTTTTGAGTCAAGTTGGACTCTTAAAATGTATTGGACTAATTTCACATGTGGTGTCTCTCTAACAGTGTATTGTCTACGCACACAAAATGCATTTTGATCTTCTTCAAATGCTCAAGGCAATCCCCAAGCTTCGTATCCAAGACATTGGTGACAACTATGCGAATATGTGATTAATTTATAATAATTATCCCGTTCTCCCTTTGTGTGTGAATGTCAGAAAAAAAACAAAAAAAAACAAAAAAGGATATTTTGGAGGATTGCCATGGATTATGTGTGGGTGGATTCACTTTTGCCATGAATTATGTGGGAGGAGTCAAATCTCTGCGTGATCTCCTCCGATGTCGCCACCCTTGCCCCTGCGCAACGACCCTACTATCCGTTAAAATATCATTCGCCCGACACAACGGATTTTGAATTTTGTAAACTTTTTGAAACTTTTGTGATTTTTTTTCTTTCTATTTTGTAGATTATTTGGATTTGTTTTGTATTTTCATGTATCTTTTCTGGTCTAATGTGATTTTAGTATAATAACGGCGGTTTCTTACAGATACTAGCCGTTATAACAACCGAATACCTATTAGTAATTAGTTAGTATTATGGTGGATACTGATTGGTATCTTAAGAATATATTTAGTATTCTAAATATTGTGTGAAGATACGATCGTGTCATTCTCTTTAATTATTTCTTTTTTACGGCATAAGTTAATCCAAGTTTTAGATTTTGCTGTGAGAAATAATTTACATTTATTGAGGGAAAGCTCACTCTAGTACGTACGATTATATTATAGATAAGAAACATTCCAGCATCGCTTGATTAACCGTGCGAGAGCGATCGGATGAAAGAGAAGAATTGGGATGGGATATATGTTTTGTTAATTATGATTTTGGTACTATATTATTTTAATAATTTAAGTAGGATATGTATATTTTGGGACTGAGGTTGTGCAATTTACGACCTTAGTCCATATAATGACAAGTATGATTATTCTTAATTATTTCATGTTCTTAATTTAAATTAAGTTATATAGGATAAAAAATGTTCTGCAAATTTTGAGTTATGAATTCTGTAATATAATTAAGTAGTTCTTAATTTAAATTAAGTTATAACAGCCATGTAAAACTGGTCGTTATAGAAGGTAAGGGCTAGAGAGCTAATGGGTGCACTCTTTCAATGTTGAGAAAGTGACTTTCGTTTTTGAAGATTTACTGTCGTTTCTCTATAATGTGTAAAATAGGCAAGTTTATTTATTTTTAGTTTTACTGAATAAACGGACAGAGTTAGGATACAAAATAGAGCGCGTTTGGAACTCGTTCTAAAATGATTTTATTTTTTGAATGAAAATGAAAATGTTTTCAATCTCAGACAGAAATCATTTTTGAAAATGCATTTGGTAGTTTTATCAAGAGATTATTTTCAATGTAAAAACACTTATTAATGTCTCTCTTTCTCTCTCTCTGCTCGAGAGAGGAGAAAACGAAAATAAAAAATGAAAAACGACTAAAAGTCGTTTTTCATTTCTCTCTCATTTTACACTAAATTAAAAAATTGTTTTCATTTTTATTTTTTATCTTTATTGCGTCAAACGCCGTTTTGAAAACGCTTTCATTTTTTCTCAAAAAACGTGAAAAACAAAAACGTGATTAATTCCAAACACGTCTATGGCCTCTTAAACGGTATTTAAATAGAGTAGTTAAGGTTTATTATTTTCGCCTACTGGTTTTCTGTTGCACAGAGAGAGAGAGAGAGAGAGAGAGAGAGAGAGAGAGAGAGAGAGAGAGAGAGAGAGAGAGAGAGAGAGAGAGAGAGAGAGATTGATAGTGATATGAGCGAGAAACTTGAACGGGGGATGAAGAACTTTATACCTTGAGAAAGAGTGAGAGAGAGAGAGAGAGAGAGAGAGAGAGAGAGAGAGAGTCATTTTGTTGAGATAGTCAACGATTCATTGTAATTGCTAATTGATGATATTCTTTCCATTCTTTAGAGATATCATAGGTGTGGAGCCTAGAGAGAGAAACAGTGAGATCAAGAGAGGCGCAATTATTTTCTGCAAATTGATGTTCTTCTTCATTCGTGGATTGAATCTGGTTTTCTGGTGTTCTGTTACAACATTCAAGACGCCGGCTTTTTTAGTATTCCTTGGCACCTTTGGAATAAATGGATCACTCCGATTTACTGGTTGTCCACGTATTCATTGTTGTTTCATACATTATGGATTCTAAGCATTCATAATCTAAATTTTGAATGAATCGAATTACTTATTTTTCGGTCTATTAGTAAGCTCTGTCCAGATCGATCCTTTAGGATTTTTTTGCTTTCTTGTCTTTTGCTCATACTCAAATCACACTATTGCCATTTTTCTTTTTCCCGTTGAGGATTTAGTGGTCATAAGTTGTTTAGTAGGTGTGACTTTAGTTAGAATGTATTAACACTTACTTGATACTAGTTGTTTTCTCTTTTTATTGATTATAAAAATGTATATATTAAAAAAGAGCTAAGATAAAATTTGTAAGAATTGGTCAACGTTTACCAGACAACTCATTGATAAATTATTGTTTTAACTAAACTTAAAGCCAACATGTAAATTGTTATAATACCAACAAAAAAAAAATTACAACATTTTTTTTTTTTGGGGGGTATAAGAATACAAAACATTTATTACAAAACAAAAGCAGGATGGTTGGATAAATGAATAAAAATCCAAGAACGTTAATTTCGATCCCTTCAATAGTTATTTGGTGACAAATTGCCAAAGAACGCTAAAAAATATATTCAAGTCGTAGAACTTCATAGTATGTGGTGAGAATAATTTTAGACATGCCAACTCTTATACTAAAATTTTAATATTAATTACTTATAGACGGTTAATACAATTGATACAACAAAGAAATTATCAACTCCATGACGCATTATAAATTACATATTAAAAATTAGTTTCACTATAGATTTTAAATTAACGTGGGGTTCTTGAAAGACTCATAGTATACATGTAAATTTAAACGTTGATCTATATAACATGATGTTTATTATATGTAATAATAACTTTAAAAAGATGTAATAACAATTATTGGAGTAAAATAATTTCTTATTATTATACTTTTAAAGTCACGCAATATCACTCTTTTAAGCCCCAAAATTTATCATGCATAAGATTGAGCGTACTAAAAGATAATAGCGAAAGCTTAATTTCTTTAAATTTCTTTCATTATTAATCTCTAAAGTACAAATCAAATAATCATCATTTCGATCAAAAGTAGAGCTCTACTTAAATAAAAAGAAAGTAAAACACCTTAAAATTCTTTTAGTTTAAACTCGCAAACTAAATGGGCCTAATTTTTTGAGAATCAACCCTACATCATGCACTATCAATATGCGTCACAAGCAACAACTATACAAATTTTTCCTTGGAAAGGGTCAAATAATTATCTCTAATTTAAATTGTGATAACTTTTTTCTTCCAAAATATCTCCATTTCTTAGATGATTTAAAAGTTTTTAATGTGTTGGATCATACTTATTCGATTTTCTCCCCATTTTTCTGTTTTTTCTCCTCTTATTACCAATAACTCATTCTTTAACTTTCTTTTACTAAAAATCTCTCTATCTTCATCCTTCCTTTCACTTTTTTTTTTTTTCCCTGAGCAATGGTATACTTAACAAAATGACATAAAATTTTCTCTTTCTAATGGGGAATATTATTCTACATTAGGAAATCTAGAAGAATATCATTGAAAGGCATAAATTTATAGCCTTGCTTAAAGAATATTAATATTTTGACTCTCAACCTCTCTCATTATATATGAACATGAAGAGATGTATCTATAATCTATAAGCACTATAGAAGAGCGGATGCCTCTTGTTTTTGTTTGCACATGCTTACTTGCTTGCTTGAGTTTTTATTTATTTTTTAATAAATGTGTTATTAATTATCTCATTAATTTTCTTTTTCTTTCTCCTTAGATATGTTACTATTTAAATATCTTTTTTTTGTTGGCAATCCTCTATTATATTGTTCCCACGAATATGACCCCCAAACATAATTTTTTTTAACTAATATGACCCTAAATTAATATTTTTTTCAAATGTCTCCAAAGTTTTTTTTTTTTTTTTTTTTTGCTCAAATTAAGAGAGAATTAGGATTATGTGTTTTTCTACTCCATTATGCTTGCTTGATTTTTCTTTTCTCTCACACCTCATACTTTAATCTCGTTTATTTATTTTATTTTATTTCATTCTATTTTCTTTGTTATATATTATTTTTATAGCTTTTAAAATTTTAATATTATTATTTGACTTGTTATAGTAATGTACTAATGTATAACTAATATAAAATATTAATATATGAAAAGTACATTTGTTAACTATGTTAATACTAATTTGACTTTAATATTTATTATTAAATCTAAACTTATAATTTAGCAGTTTAACATTGATATCAATATGAGAGTTCATATTAATTTACTCTCTATTTTTCTTACTGTAAAAAATTAATGTAAAAAAAAAAGGGAGGCACGTCCCTCATGCTAGTATGATAACAAATAGTATATTGGTATGTAAGGTCGATAATTTCAGACACGACACGATGAAATGATACGAAAATAATACGAGATAAATGGGTTTGGACCGCATGATTATTAATTAGGTCGTTAACGAGCTGGCACGAATAACACGAAAATAAATGAGCTAGATTCGTACCAGCCCGTTTAACACGCTTAACCCATTTAGTTATACGGGCCGTTAACGAGCTAACATGACACGGCGCAGCCCGCCCGTTTATAATCCATATACAAAAATAAAAAATTAAGAAAGACATTCAACCTTATGACATTTATAAAAAGACATCCATTAATAGGTTAAAGCAACCGGAAACTAATTTTGGAGTGTAGTTGGGCATTTAACCTCAAAGAAGACATTTTTATATATTTATTTTATGTTTTATGCACTTAAACATTCAAATGTTTGGTTATGTTTTCAAACTTATTTAGATGTACTTGGTTATGTTTTCAAACTTCTTTGGATGTTTGGTAATTGATCATGTTTTGAAACATATATATATATATATGAATGATAATCTAGTAGTATCATATATATATATATATATATATGCGTGTGTGTTTGATATTTAGATATTTTTATGTGTGTTGACTATTATAGAGAATTAGAGAATTTATGTTTTTCTTATTATATGTTTGCCAGATTTTAACTATAAGTGATATTAAGTAGTCAATTAATATTAATTTTGAATACAATATAAAATTATACTATTTTTGCTAGTTAGGTCATAAATGGGTTATAAACGTGTTTTTTCGTGTAGACCCGTCACAACCCATTTAATAATCATGTTCACGTGTCGTATCATGTTATTAGCATTTCATATTTATATTTAAATTTTTGACACTTTTATTAATCATATCGTGTTCGTGTTTACGTATTGCGGCTATATTGCCATGAAGAGATGTGTAATATTTCCTAATTTTCTATTCAATTTCCTTTAAAAAAAAATCTCCTCAATTTAAAAACAAAACAAAAAAACAAAAAAACCGTCTTAACGTGTGATAAGTGGGGGCCCACAGAGGGTCCAACCGTCCAAGGGCAGATCCATCAGGGACATTAGAAGCAAGAAAGCGACAGAGATTTAGATCTAGGAGGGGGCAATATCGTCATTCCGCAAGTGTGGTGGCATAACCGTAATATTTGTCGAAAAGCTAGTCGAGTTTTAAAAAGTGTTGGAAGACCACGACTCGTAATAAACGCTGGTCGAAAGGAAACATCGGGATTGGACAGGGAAAGGAAAGAGACGAAGAAGAAGGATTGAAAAAAAAAAAAAAAAAACAAGAAGGAAAGAGGTGTGGGGCCACCACAGAATTTTCTCGCCGCAATACGTAAACGTAAGTGGTGAAACTCATAAAAGCAATCTGTACGGAGGATTTCTCTTTTCTCGACCCTACATTCCACTCTATTTGCAAAATGGGACACCAAAACTTGTCCAAATCTGAGATTTCTGGTCGCTTTATTATGAAATTTTAATTTTTGGGGATTAGTTTCAGTTATACCCCAAAATATGTGGGTACAAACCTAAAGTTTGTCTTAGTTCATCAATTTGACTAATGCGTCAAATCAATAATCGAACACTCATATTCATCTCATAAGATTAAAATTCCGCTATTCATAAGTAAGTGGGCATCACTAGATGGATAAATGAGAGTCAACTTAAGTTATGGGATTCTATCCCTATAGATGAATAACATTCTTGTTAATAATTAACTTTGCTTAATATTTACTATCGTCTTTATATATGTCTACAGTCTTCTTAATAGACTATAGTTTCACGTAAACATAAATGTGAAAAATGTAATATGACATTTGTTTAACGTAATGTCAATATTATAAGTGTAATAATAGTTTATGGTAAAATGTAATTTCTGAATAATTATAAGTGTAATAATAGTGATATGTTAAATAAATTTTATAGTGCATTTTTTATTTTTATAATGTTGCGTGTGTAACGGTGTAAATATGATCCTTCCGAAAATATTGTAAAAAAAAAAAACTATATATTTATGCACGTGTCATTAACATTATCATTATTTGTAGAATTATTTATATTTTTATGGATTTTTTTAGTTACAATTTTAAATGGATTTTTTTATAAGACAGTTTATTATCAGTACATTTAACAAATGTACTAAAAATTTGATCAGTGCCAGTTTACAAAATTCAGTGTAGAATTTTGAGAAATAGTGAAATACTTAAAATCTTTTTTGGAAAAATAAAAAGTTACTCCATACAAAAACAAAAATTGGAGAAGAGAGAAAAAAATTTATTAACTTTATATGCACAGTAATCAATTCTGAATGTCTCTTGTTTAAAAAGCATTGACCCGATCTTCAAAAAAGAGACTAGCCTGAGATGAGATCTCATCCTTTTATCCTCCAATTGCAATAAAGTAGAATATCTGCCATAGTTTATCTTATAAACATAGTTTGTTGTAAGTATACAAAAACATATTCATTCACCAAAAGAAAAACAAAAACTAAAAAAAAATAATAATAACATTATTCTTTGACCCTATCAACATCAACCCCGAAGTTTCTTTTTGTACAAGTTGATATATCATATTCCAAACCTTCCAAAATCTTCACTTGTTTTTATATTAAATAATAAACAAGAGAATTTTGATAGGATAAAAAAAAAAAACTATTATCGGTATTTTGCAGTTGCAATTTTTGATAGTTAAATTTTGAGAAATTTACATATAGTTTAAGGAGATATCTACTGCAGTTGAAAATATAAATAATTAAAAGGTCTCTGTTTCAAATTATTAAATTTACATTAAAAATTATCCGTTGTGCGTAATTTTAATGGTTAAAAATTTACACTATCAATAGAATGACCCAAATATTAGTTCTAATATGATTATGATGAATGTATATGACTAGTAAAGTACTTTTTTTTTTTTTTTACCATACCACGGACTTTTTCTGAATAAATATTCAGAAATTGTAATGGCTAACTCTACTACAAGTACCACCGTGTAGTAGAGAAGGGTAAATTTTGGGGGACAGTTAAAAAATAATTTTACACTGCCAATAAAAAAAAAATCAAATAACTTTTTTCTTCATTGTCCACTTTTCCACCGTTTTGCGGTCATTTTCTTGTCACGTAACTTAACAGCTAAAATATTCCTCGTTCCATTTTTGTTGCATATGTAGGCCCCGTTCATTTCACTGATTCGAGTTTAGAATTTGAGTTTTACTACAGTAAAAAACTCTCACATAAAATCACATCTCAACTCGAATTAAAAACTCGAATCAGCGAACTAAACAGATCCGTAGTTTTCCTCGTTATTATTATTATTTTTCATCACAAAATGACACCCGGCCATATTAAGAATATTCAATGATTTGACAACGATATTTTTTTTCTTTCTTTTTGTCTTGCCCCTCGGCTTTTACCTCCATGTCCTTGAGTAGTTGAGTTATTGGCATTGTGTACTCAGCCATGATCACAATTTTCTGTCAATGTTGTTTATATTAACAAACGAATGATGCTCATAAACCTAACCAGAAAGTGTGCTTCTGATTTAAATCTAGAATAATTAAACTTGGTAGGTTTAAACTTTAATTTCAACGGATCATTGATTAAAAAACAAAACACACACACAACTATTGTTAGCTTCCTATAGTTTGAAAAATCATGAAACTCGTCGAAGAAAAACGAACAATACCAACAAATGAGATCTAATGGACACTGCTATCATTATTTTCTTGTTTCGTTCGAGATTATGTTTTCGGAATGATTTTTTTTTTTTAAAAAAAAAAACATTGTTAACATGGTAAATTGCATAGACCTAACTGAGTCCCAAGTAAGATCATCTATTTTTTTTTACTGAAAAAATGTGAGAACAAACAATAATCTCCCACTTATATACACTGGGGCCATATGTGACACAAACGAAATCTAGGATTAATATATAACTTTTTTTTCGGTCTCTCTAATGTAACATGTAGTCATGAAAACGTAACATGATAATTACTGAACGTAATATCGATTTTAGAGATAAGTAATATAGTCTTTACATGATTAATTAATTCTTTGGCGTTACTTCTCTTCAATATCGATGTTACTTTTAACAATTTTCATGTTACGTTTTCATAATAAAGTGTCACGTTGGAGGGACCTATCACCGAAGCGACCGAAGAAAATCCCTATATGTGTAGCAGTTTACAAATTGTTTAGGGTGTGGAAAACATTTCTCTAGCTTATAGGACGGTCCAACTTTTGTTCCATTTGTGTTGCATGATTACATCTGTCTAGGGCTGGCAATCCAAGTAGCGACATGACTCGAAACTCACACGAAATTAGTGAGTTTGTGTTTACTATAAATGAGTTTAGGTCATAATCGAATTGACACGATTAACAAGATTAATAAAATGAGTTGGGTTACGGTTGACCTCTTAACATGAATTAACATGAATTGACATGATTAACTATATATGTCATATGCAATCTAATGATATATGACATATTAAATACAAATAATGTGAATTTTAATATTTGTAGGTAAAATTCTTTTATTTTTCTTAAAAAAAAAGATAAATTGACCAATAAATATGTTAAACTTATCTTGATCGTGTTAAATAAGTCATTATTATATCAGTTATTTATTTAATATATTAATTTAAACAGATTATATAAGTTAACACGATTAATATAATTAATAAATTACTTATATTTAAATTGATATTTTTAACACATTTAATAAACAAATCAAATCATATTTAAATTGATATTTTTTAAAACAATTAATAAACAGATTAACACAAACTTAACCTAAAAACACCGATGGCCACCCTTACAGCTACCTCAATATTGTGCTGAACAAAAACTGCGTATATGGAACACAAGTACTTATACTGCAAAAATTCTAGGTGGGGCCACACTTTTTATTCATCTCTGTTATACTCAGAGAAGAGATTCCATTTAGAGATATCAACACCAAATCCTTTTTAAAGCCTTGCTGTTTCAATGAAGTCTTGTTAGGTCCTGTTTATTTTGCTGATTCGAGTTTAAAATTTGAGTTTTGTTACAGTAAAAAGCTCTTAAAAACAATCACATTTAATTTTTTTACTACAGTAAAAAATACTCACATAAAATCACATCTCAACTCGAATCAGTGAAATTTCTTTTTTTCTTCTTTGGGTAAAATGTGACAGAAATTTTTTGCTATATATTTCCATAAAAAAAAGTGAGAATATATGAATTGAGTTTATTTTTTTTTTTGGATTGATTAGCGAAAATTAATTGAGAACGAAACAAAATTTATTATAAGATTTGTGAATTTTTGAGTAATTAAGGCTTAGAAAGGCACTTGTTTTTATCTTGGCTGAAGTGACTGAAACGCGTTTTAGTTTTCTACCATAAAACTTTTTAATTCATATGTATGGTTGTAACTAACATTTTAGTCTTCTTATTTTATAACAGAGATATTGAAACTTTAGGTGTAGTTGAACCCTTTTGAACATTCCATAGCTTTCGTTAAGACTCTAAAAATTTCAATTTGGGTAACAATATACCATTATTCTATAAAAAAGTTAAAAGCAAGACTCAAGAGTAAATTTCAAATTGGTCCTCTAAACCTACAAACAAATATTATGACATAACTATACAACAACTAGAACTACAATTTTTTGACCCAACCCGAAGTCATCATTTTGGCCCGACCCAATTAGTCCATTTTTATTTATTATTATTATTTTAAATAAATTGCCTTATAAAGTTTCGGGTTCAAAGTTTGGATATTTTTTTAAAAATTGTCTTATAAAATTTCATGTCGGGTTGGCCCGTCGGACTTTGTCCGGTCTGGACCAACTTTTTCCTCATTCAAATCGCCTATCGGTAGGCATGAACTTTTATATACAACCGGTATTTTTCAGATCGTATAGAGCATGTAATTTATTTGATGTTAAATGACAAACAATTAGTAGATCGTTGGAAGCTGATTTTATTAGCTCGGACCCGACAACAAAAAAATTTAACAGCCAAATCTTGTTTGGCCATTATCCAATACCGAAAAAGTGTTATATAATATGACCAGATTTAACTAGTTGTGTTGTAATTCGATTGTAAATTTTTAATTAATTATGAATTTATGTGTATATATAACTGATTTGTGGCTTTTGAAATAATAAAAACAGAGATATGATTGGATTCTTAATTAATTGAAATTATACCTCTATCATATGTAACTTACACATGCCATACATTTTCTTGTTTAAGATCTTCACGTATTTTAGGTTATAAGTAATCAAATTATGATGTGGGTCATGAATTAATGGCACAAAAATATAACTATTTCTAGGCATTGATGGGACAAAATGACTCACCAACTTTTGTATCTTCTTCTGCATATAGTTGAATAAGCAAAGTTCGAAGAATACTCACTAATAATTTGATTACTATGTGCCACCTTCCATTAAATACTAATCTAATAAGTATCAGACTTTTTATTATAATAATGTTGGAAGTGGAAAAAAAAAGTTCTTCAGAATTCAAGTGTTTAGGTAAAGTAACTGAAGCCTCGTTCATTTCACTGATTTGAGTTTTCAGTTTTAGGTTTCTACAGTAAAAAGCTCTCAGAAAATGTTACATCAAAATTTTTTGCTATAATAAAAAACTCTCAGAAAATATCATATCTCAACTCAAATTAAAAATTGGAATCCGCGAAATAAACGAGGCCTGATTATCTTGTAATCATTCTTCTCTTTTCTTTTTCTTCCCTTTTCCTTTTGGCCTTTTCTTCTCCAAAAATCAACCGAAACCCGTCACTTTTTATTTTTCTTTCTCCTTTTTGTTTTTCCCTCTTCAAATCTCATCAAATCCCTTTCCCTTCTACAAGCTTAAATTAAAGTAAAGGAAACTTCACAAAAAAAAAAAAAAAAAGGGATGAGTAAAAAGTGGAAAATCAAAGGTAAAAGAAAACGCAGTACACATTTCTGTAATTAAGGGAAAGTAATAGGACATCATTGCAAAAAAGAAATTTCACAGAATCAGCATGCTGCATACTTTATTAAGTGGGGCCCACTGCTGACTAATGTTGTTTTTTTATTTATTTAAAAGAGATAAGAGATTTCAAGTAATAACTAATTTAAAAATTAAAAGAAACCAACAAAAAAGTAATCCATAAAAAATTCCACTAAAATAATATTAAAATTGGGAAAATCAAGGTAGTTTGAGAGATAGTTGTGTCTGTTGTTGAATAAAAATCAGCTTTCCCTTGTACTGTTTGTCTGATTTTTTTTAAAAATTTTATTCTCTTTTAAACATATCTAATTATATTCTTCAGTGAATCACCCTAATTATATTTTTTATTTTAATTAAATATAAATTATTTAAATATTTTTTTGAGTTTAAAATATAAATATATTTTTTTAATTTTTACTTTATGTCAAAATAAAAATAAAATAATAAAAATAACAAATAGTTAACAACTTTTTGTTAGTTATATTTAGTTAGTGAAAAATATTTTAGTCAAAATAGTTAATCATAGAGTGGAGAAAACTAAAAAAAAAAAATCTAAATCATTAGATATTTTGACTAAAAATATGAAATAACTAGTATAATTGAAGTTGTTCTTAATTTTTATTCCTGTTTGGTTCGCTAGTTTGAATTTTATTAATTTAAATTTTTTAATTTAAACAGAAAAACTCAAATTGTGTAATTTAAATTGACGTTTGAATGTGTAATTGAAATTTTAATTTGAATAATGAATAAAATTTGAATTTGTGTGTGCTAAGTGTGAAAAATAGAAAGAACGAGCAATTTTTATTATTTAAAAATGATTTAAACGATTAAATTTAAAAAGAGTTAAATTTTAAAATAAATTATTTAACTCAATTCAAATGAAAAATATATTTAAATTATATACTTAAATACCAATTCAAACTATATTCACTTTTTAAACTGATTTAAATTAAACTAAATTAGTGAAACAAATGAGTTAATTATTAAAATTCCCATTTGTTCAAACTTTCATTATCATTTCCAAAGAAAAAAAAAAGGAAAATTCTTTCTTCAAAAGAAGAGGATGAGCTTTGTACCAGATACAAAAATGGTGGAGAGAATCTAGACCCTCTTAAAGACAAACACCAATTTCTCAAAAATCCCACCAAAAAAGAAAAACCCAAAAACATAAATGGAGGAAAGAGATTGAAGGATGAGGAGAGAGAAAGAGAGAGAGAGTGGAGAGAGTAGAGAGAGAGGGTGTAGAAGACAACTTTCATGTCCCTTCTCATGTAAGTTTCGTTTGTTTCTGCAAAATTTTCTCTCTCTTACAATATCTTCCTTGAGACAATGGCCCAGCAGATCCGAAACGATCCAAAATCTTTCGTTTTATCCGCTTTTCATTCACGCCCATTTTCACGAAATGCCCACTTTGATGTTCGTTGTCATCTCCTCCTTTTTTTATTTTTCGATCACAATGTTCTGATTCCCGATTCCTGATTCGTGTTTCTCTCTCCTCTCTCTCTCTCTCTCTCTCTCTCCTCTCATTTTTCTTCGTCTTTGGCAGTTCATGAGCTGTGACATACACGAGTGAATCCTTGAAGATGGGTTCTTCTTGAGAAGATATCGGAAGAGAAGAAGAAGACTACTTATCTATTTTTAGGTAATTTTTTTCAATGTATTAGATTGGAACTTGAAACGTCGTCAACTTTTGCGATAATTTGCTTGATTACTATTATTTTTTCTTTCGTAGAAAATTTATGTTGCTATTTTCTTTTTATAAATCTGCGTTTTTTTTTTTTGGTGGGGTTTATGCTTTTTCTTTGATTCTGTTAACCCAACTTTAATACATTGTTGAATGTTAGATTCGTCTTTTTTGTTCTTTTATGAATTCATCTTTTTAACTTTTGTAGTTTGTTTAAGGTTCTAATATGTTTTGATTATGAAGAGTTTGGTACTTAGATTTATGCTATTCGGAGAAATATGCAAAAAGAAAAGAATCAGCTCTTTAAACTATTATGTATGTTTTGTTCTGTTCTGTTCTGTTCTGTATTTCAAAGCCATTAGTTTTTTTAATTAATTTTTCTTTTGCTAAAAGATTATTTTTTCTTAATAATGCGTCTCCTATACTTAGCTTTGAAGGATATCTGGAGTGTGCACATATATATTTTCTCATTTTTCATGGCTCATTTTTCATGTTAATATTCTGAAGTTTCTTCAAATTGTTTCAAATTGACTCGCCAAGTGTTGGATTATTTTGGGTGTAACGGTTTCTTTAGTATTAAGCTTGTTCTAATGCCCATTTGTACTACTTAAAATGATTCCTTCACTTTTTTTTTCTCCTTTTATTTCTTTCCCTTGTTTGATCTTATTAAATGGGTTTGTATAATTGCACTACTTAAATTTTTCCAGCTTGTTCGGTTCGCATAACTTACTACTTTTATATTGGAACTGTTAGAGATGGAAGCAAACATGCAGTGTAATGGCTATTTCCCAGGATATCACTCTCCGATGAATCTTAGTTTGGATGCTAATGGGAGTACATGGCGTTCAAATTGTCATGATAAGATTTTCGAGAGCGAAAACTTCTATAATGGCTTCTCATCTTCGAACTCGCTTTTAGCGTACAACAAGGACGTGTTGAAGCAGACAATGCTCAAGCATGAAACCATATTTAAGGATCAGGTAAAATCTTTCTCAACTTTCAGTGTCAATTAAGAAGTACAGCTTGTTGCCTTGTTGTAAGTTGTGACATGTGCTTTGGTACATTATGTTGTTTTAGTACTTGCATTTTGCTTTGCACATAATCATTTGTATCTTACCCTGCTTTCGGCTTCTAGAGAACTGTCTGTACCCCTTTTTCGGGTCCTTGAGAATGGTCTGCAGAGTGTAGACAATTACACGTAATATGAGGTTATCACTAATATTGAGTAGTTGTCTTACCTAAAGAGTATGTTTCCCGTAAATTTTCAATTTGATTCTGTTATTTTTGAGGAGCTCTTTCTCTATGGTATTAGAAAGTAAAAGTTCAACATTCTCACAGTAACTGCTGAAGTTTTTTAGTGCATTTAATAATTGTAATTTTGGTCTTTGGGAATTGTGATGGAGAGCTTGTAATACTTCTAGTTTAGTAACTTTAGCTTTAATAGCTGTAATTGTCAGAAAAAAATGTCTCTGTGCATTGTGTTTTTATCTGGGTTAACCTGACTATTAAATTTGATGTATGTTGTACGCAATTAATGTCCAAGCATTGCGTATAACTTAATATTAACCTAAAAGACCAAGAGAAATGAACTGTCAATTGCGCCATTCTTTTGGCTGTTTAACTGCATTATAGACTTTCATCAATTTATCATTGCATGCAAATACGAATTTACACTTCTTATACACATGCTTTAAATTTGTTTTCTCCATTACAGATTCAGGAGCTCCACCGCCTTTACAGAAGACAAAGGGAACTGATGGATAAAATTAGAAGGAATAACTTAAATAAACATTATTTAAGATTTGAAGCATCACATTCCAATACTCCATTCTTTCAAACATCATCGGAATATGACCAAAAGACTTTTCAAGTCTCCGGATTCCCTTTGATAAAGCCTGCTGGCAGTCAAGTCCAGTCACCATTGAGTTCATTTCAAGGGAAGGAGGCTCAAGTACGCCATTCTTACTCTACTAGATCTGAAGCATGTGCAGAAGATGTTCAATTATTCGAATCCAAAGGCAAGAAAATTGGAAAAAAATTGCTGGATCTTCAACTTCCAGCTGATGAGTACATTGATAGTGAAGACAAGGACCTCTTAGACGATGAGAAGGTTTCTGAGGTGTCCGAGGTATCAAGTTACTCTGTGAAGAGATCTCCACAAGTTGTTTATACCAGTGATGTAAAGTCATTTTTTGGCAGTTATGCATCGAACTCTGTTTTCCTTGGTGCTGTCCAAAATCCTTCGATATTAGAGAAACAAAAATGGTCCCCTGACCTAAATGAACCAGGTAAATTCAAGGAAGAAGTAGGTTCTTTGTCTAATGGATTTGTGGGCCCTTCTAGTCACAGTAAGCTTCTATGCTCTGAACCGTTGGAAAAGGCAAAATTAGGCTTTCAATATTCATTTGACGAATCTATTCGGAATGCCTCAAGAAGGCCAGATATTGAAGTTTCGACAAATTTTTTACTTTCAGAAACAGGGGGAAAAGAGGAGCAGCTATCCTATCATGATAAGGCTGGTGAGAACTCTATTCCAAAGTGGCATTAATATATAATTTTCTCATTTGATAAATTTATCCCTTTTCACTTTCCCCCCTTCAGTTGATAAATTTATTTTTTATAGCTGTACATAGTTCGGTTAAGTCACGACGAGAACCTGCAATCTTCTTATATTGTGAGCAACTCCTTTTTTCAGGGAAGCTTGGAAGCAACTTGAACTCTTTTCTTCACGCTTTCAATGCGGAAAAATCATCCTTGTTTCCTAAATCGTCAAACAAAGACCTTGAGAAAGTCTATGAACCTTCGACCTTTCATCAGGGAAATCAAAGTTCGTTAATTGAAATAACAATTCTTGATTTAGAGAACTCCAGAAGAAATTCTGCTCCCTCAAATGACAACCATCATGGACCACATGCTTCTTTTTATGAGAGCAATTTCAACAATCAAGGTTCTTGGACCAATATGAAAAATACTGGGCGTTTAGCAGTTCAGAAACTCCCTTGTGAATCTGGACGGAAGCCAATAGCGGTTCAAGCTCTCCCTTGTTTTGGCACCTCTGTGCATTTAGGTAAACGATGTGAATCATCAATTGGAAAATCAGAGCTTGATGGAGGCAGCAAGTTAATGCCCGATAACCATAGCCTCAATATCCGATCTTCAAATGATGTCTACCTAAATTCCAAGCCACCTAGTTGTTCTTCTGAGTTTGCAGTTTCCCAAAATGCGCAGACAACAGATGGAACAGAAAATCATGGATATTCCGTGGGCGGGCTTAATTGGCTTAGAGAAAAGTCTGTTCATAATGCGAAAGAGAATAATGGACATGGAAGTTTAACCAGGGTGGAACCTGTTTCTATAGAAGCTTATTCTGCAGGTATCTGTGATGTTGAGCCAAAAAAGGTCGAGACCAGCGATTGCTTGACTAAAAGGCTTCCTGGATTTCATGACCATAACAAGTCTTACATTTTTGGTCACCACTGCTCTCCTAGCAGCAGTCTCCACAAAACCTGGCAGAATCCACTTCAAGATGTGAAGAGCAGTGGAAAGGATTCTGTTATTGATTTGAACTTGGCTTGCGATTCAGCATCCGAGACTGAAATAGAACTAACTGCAGATGAACATGTAGGAGAGAATGGAGTCAACAGGAAGCATTCTAGTTTTGGATGTCTCATTGACCTAAACTCATCCATAAATGAAGCCAGGTTTACTCAAAAGTCCTCACTTTTGGCAGAAATTGATTTGGATGCACCTGCAAGTCCAGAAAACAAGGAAAGTTCTCCACCCAGAGGAGAATCTGATGAAAATCAAGCCGAGACACCAGTGCTACTGCTGGGACAGGAAGGTGCTGATCAGCAGGATGAGCTCGCCAAGATTGCCGCTGAGGCTCTGATCTCCATTTCATCATTCAAGTCGTCAACTTCTCTACAAAAACCTAGTTTCGAACGTCTTGAAGTTTCTTTGCTTGACTCCCTACATTGGTTTGCTGGCGTAGTTTCTTCGGTGGCAAGTAATCCAGAGAGTGAGTTTGGATTGGTCTTGACCGACAAGAACAACAACAACTTTGAGGAGCTTTTTCCCGATGAAATGGACTACTTTGAGGCCATGACATTGAAGCTGACCGAGGCAAAACTAGAGGAATGCTGTTACAAGACTAATGTCTCGAAAGAGGAGGAAACAGGTACCTCCTCATCGCCAAGTCAGCAAAGGAAGGGTAGGACAAGGCGTGGTGGAAGGCAGCGGAAGGACTTCCAAAGGGAGATCCTTCCCTGCCTGGCATCTTTGTCAAGGTACGAGGTGACCGAGGATCTACAGACAATAGGGGGGCTAATGGAAGCTGCAGGTACACATTGGGAATCAGGGTCGACGAGAAATGCTGCCAGAAATGGGTATACAAGGGCTCGGAAACGGTCCTCCGTGGCTGCTTCCAGTGGGGTTGGTTGCTCAGTGGAGTCTCTTAAGCAGCTTAGCAGTTCTTACAGTAAAGTGGGCAAAGAGGAGAGAAGCGTAATATGTTGGGGACAGGTCACAAGGAGGCGCCGGGGACAAAGATGCCCAGTTAGAGTTGGTAATCAGCAGCTTATACTGAGCCAAGTATAGAGAAAAACTATTACATAAAGTAGACTTCTTTTTTTCTCCTTCTTTTTTTTTATCATTTGGGTTCTTATGAGTCATTGGATTATATTGTAAATGCCTTAAAGACATAAACATACGTATATTTAGGTGGTGGAATAGGAAAACGAAGCCATGACATACTTGAGCTGTTTTAGGTGATCATCTCTTGCAGAAGGAATAGTGGTGTTTTTGTATTTTATTTTATTTCAAGTGCCAAGTGGTCGCACTAAAGCTCATAGACGTTATAGGGTGGAATAACCTTGCTATGCTACTAATACTTGGTACTTTCTCCAGTATTCTGCCCCCGCCTGACTGAGATCGAATTTCCTGCGTTACCCGGCCTTTCGGGACCACCATAGCAGTGGCTATTCATTATGGTTATTTCAGAAAATTTATTTCACATGGTATTTTAATAGACAATAATAATAATAATAAAAACATGTTTCCTTAAATCAATATGATGATAATCAGATAGTACAACATGCCAAACTACGTGAGAAATTTTCTTTAACTAAACAAGTTTAAGGGCGAAATGAGCAAGACAATGAGCTGACTTATTACCAACAAACAAAACTCAAACTAATATTTCCTCTGGTGTGTGTTGGCAGAATTGGATTCCATTGCTTTGCAAAGTCTTTGCTTCGTTGACAAAATAAAGCCCTATCACCTGAGATTTTGCAGCCATAACAAAATCATAATTTGCTCCAACAAAATCATAATTTGCTCCAACAAAATATATATCCCCAACACATCACCATGGTACTACCTAGTGGCAATCGACTTACTCTCAAGTGGCTTGATAGACGAGAGGTTTCAAGTTTAAATTTTTAGAAAATTCATTGAGACAATTTCCGCGTTATTAGTTCATTATTTATTAACCTTTGATAGGATTAAGGTGACAAGCTTAATCTCTTAACATAAGTGGATATTATTCAGTATGTGGAGATTCTCACGTTTTGACAAAGTAACTATGATTGATCGTCTCTCTCCACGTTTCATTTATATGTGTGTATATATATATATATATATATATTCCTATTCCAATGCCAATAACACCCTCATTTCTATTGAGAGCTGCATCAATATTTAATTTGTAGCAATCTAGAATGAGAAGCAGTAGTTGGTGCCATATGCCATGTACCTGATCTAAGCATTTCAAAAAATCAGTTATAAATATCTCCAACCCCACTCCACAATATCCCCGCCTTACAAACAGGGAGCCCTTGAATAAAAGTTGAGAGTTAACTTTCCAATTACCACCTTCAAATACGTGACCAGTTGATATTCTGTGTATAAAATTTATACCCTTAAATTATGTATCCTAGTTCAACATGTCCTCTGAATTTTAAAAATGGTTCATTTTACTTCTTGAATTATGTACTCTAGTCCAAAATACCTCTTTAGTTGATAATACTAACAAAATGATGATATGACACAACTTATAATTTTATAAACGTCACTCGAACTATTGATCTTAAGTTCAATTACCCCCTGAATAATTGATTTTTTTTTTTTTTATCAATTTACCGACAATTTTTTTAAAAGATTTGGGGAAAAATTAACACAAAATCAGCTGTTTAGGGGCTATTTAAGAAGTACATTAGTTCATAAGATATTTTGAACTTCTTTACGTATTTTAGAGGATGAAATAGACTCTTGTCAAAATTTAAGTGACATATTGAATTAGGAGCATAATTCATGGTGCATTTATCAACCCCATATCTAATCCATTACAACAAATTTGTGATTACAAGGAGAGCATCATCTTGTACGTTGACCTCTATACTTAAAATTATACTAATTTCTTTTCCTCACAACTATCCCAAAGAAATCTGATACTGTGGATGAGGTTTTTAAGAGGTAAACAATAAGAATGAATACTTTTGTAATACCACCAAATGGGGATTTTGTAATATTTCATTTTCTTCTTTTAACAACTTTTGATATATCAAGAATCCTGCAAAATTCTTACCAACATTTTGTTTTTTCACCTTCACCTTCAAGGATTAAAAATAAGCATCTAGACATTGACCAAATAAACAAAAGGAAAATTATATTAATGTTTCACTTTCAATTAGAGTAAAAAAAAAAAAAAAAGATTAATGTGTTTTGGGAATAAAGTCAACAATCTGTATAATACATACGAGGTAAAAAATAAAAACCGTAGAAGAGGCGTCTCAACGTTTTTCTGTTTCTTTTTCTTGAATTAGAATTTTAAGAAAATTAAATGGTTTGTCATATTCTAAATAATTGAATGGCATCATAGTGTTTTATTTATTTTTTTATTAATTGAATGACAATTGTTTATTTTTAAGTGAAATGATATAAATAATATATTTTTTTATCATCTTGAATGGTATTTTTAGTTTTTTCCTTAGAATTTTTTAGGTGCCTTTATAAGATTTTAATCCTGCATACCGTCATTACCTATTAAAGTGACAAGCTTTAAGAAAACTGAAAATAAGAAAGTCAAAACTAGGCAAGCAATAAATGAAGCATTTATAGCAATTAATTATGCAACCTTAGAAAAATAAATGGAAATTTTCAAGAATATAATTAAAAATAACATATTTTATTTCCGACATTAATTTTAAATCTATGATTTATGCTATCATATTCTATTAGAATATTTGTAATAGCCAGATATTTTTTGTATTTTACCATAATATGTTTTATATCTTATCAGAATTTTTTTTTTTTAACGGCATAAATAATATGATGATTAAAAATAATGGTTATTCTTGTAATATTTCAGAACATGAACTAGAATTAATAATTGTTTTGGAAAAAAAAAAAGAAAACTTATAATAATTTATCATGCGGAGATAAAGGCCTTCAAAAAAAAAAAAAATTAATTCGAAATAAAGTACTAAAACTTATACATGACTTTCCTCCTTTTCTTTTACCTGGGAGACAAGAAACAAATACTTCAAAAAACTCCAGCAACAACTGGTCCTAATATTCTACCAAAACCCATAAACAACCTCCCCAAATTCAAGGAACAAAAAGGTAGGAGAAAATTCTTTCCCACGGAAAGGGACAAAAATTAAAAAAAGAAAAAAAAAAGAATATAGAAGTCATAATGAATAAGCCAATATTGTGGTCCAAATAAAACCAGTAATTAAGCAAACTATACAAAATAGAGTTTAAAGAGCAATAGCTTGAGGCTCAGCTTGTTGAGTGAAATGTGGACTCTGAAAAGCCTCTTGAAGCAGCTCATGATCATGATCATATGAATCCCTGTAAGTTTCTAAGTTGACCAAAGAATTTGTTATGGCTGATATGCACAGCTGTTTTCTCCATTCTTCTAGGTGTGGAAATCCAACATTATCTCCATATCTATCACAATACTGCAACATAAAGCAAATGCGATTGATTTTAGAGTGCTTAGAATGCAGGTTATACATATATATATATATATATATGTATACATACATATATAGTATCATAAAACGTCCCCATTTAAGTATAATACTAAAGAATCTTGATCCTAACACCACACAATTAATGCTGTTAGATTAACCATAGGACAACAATGATCCCGTATTGTAAGTTTTTGACCATTTAATCTGTTCAAAATCACATCAATTAAAATAAAAAGTTAACCGTTTTTTATACAAATTCTGATAATTTATTTTTCAAATTCTACCGTAAAAATCTCCTAATGAGATTGTTGAGATACGGAAAATAATTTAGCAAAAAGTAGTATTTATCAATTCCAACATAATAAAAAATCACCCGCCACATCAATCCATGAGTAAAATTTAATATTAATGCACTAATTTTAGCATTAAAGGAAAATGTATACAAATTAAAAGGTATTTGAGGAATAAGTTGTCAAAATCTAAAAAGTTCGGGGATAAAAATACTAAAGCCCCCTCCCGATTAAAAAAAAAAATTATAATATTTGTAAAACTAAATTTGCAAAGCGATATATAATAGCAAAGTAGTAATTGCTGCTAATATTAATCTAGAAGTCTGCATTAATCAAGCTTCCAACAACTTCTAGGTTTGCTTTTCATCATGACAAATGTTGATTAAAACTTTTATTAGGGCTCTCATGATGCCCACTTGTTTCATACTTCAGATGAGTAAGATAGACAAAATGCATTATTGGCTACAAGCCTACAATATCTAAAGAGTTGTTCTTATTCAACTTGATGGGGTTGGATGGAGCGCTCTCACAACGGAGTGTCCCCATCTAGTGTCATGTCGGACCTATTTATTGTGAGCTCGTCTAATCAATTCGGTTAGATTAAGTGCACAAAAAATCCAATGTTAAGAAATTTTAATGATAAGATTAGAAAAAATTACATTATTTATAAGTTTTCGTTTTCTAATCGTTAAATTTATATTAAGAACTGTTTATTTTATATTTTTTTAATGTGATTTTGACCATATATGATAAAAAAAAACATGTATTAATTGTATGAATCTCTATTGTAGAAGACCCTAAATGTTATTCAAGAAAATTGAGAAAAGTAATATCTTTTTACCTCAAAATCTGCGATGTCGTGAGTGTTTTCCTTGGGAATGCCGGCAACATCCCTTGAGTGGTAGAGTTCCTTGATGGACCGCATCATGTCATCCCATGATGGCAATGTTCTTTTCCCGGACAACACTTGGGCTACCCATTTTGCTTGTGATTCAAAGAAAGGGAATCCAATAATCTGCATTAATTATGTATTCAACACACAATTAGATCAATAAAAAAATAAAATTTACATTCATATTCAAGATTATTAAAACAGTAGTACAAACATGTAATTAAAAATGATGACACCGTAATATTATGTTTTTCAGATATCGAATAATATAAATTTAACGAAATTTGATAAAAGATACCGAGTTTGAAGTCTTATACGTACGTGCCTTTCTAGGAATGCCAATAAAAGAAAGAGAAGGAGCAAGTGATGGAGGGAAGGTGTGTTCATAAAGAGGGCCCACTCTGCAATCATCCACAGCTACTATTCCTTTGGTGTCAAGGAATGGAAAAGTGTATGAATATCTGCACATAAATATCATATATATATATATATATATAACCCACTTGCTTTGAACATTAATAATAATTATTATGCAAAAGGATCGAAGACAGGCTATTATTTCAATATGGGGGACCCACAGAAAATCTACCAAATTCCAGTCAAAAGCTCATAATCAACCAATCAGACAATCATCTTTTGATAAATAAAGCCGAGGGGTAACTCTTTTCCAAAGCACATATTTATGTGCATTATCTAATAATTAATGTTAATTTGAAAACATTATTGATGTTAATTTGAAAACATTATTGTGTTTGAGCTGTTACTATCTCGATGGTTGAGGTATATGAATAACCAACTTCGAGAGGGATCCATATTTCATATGGACAATGTTCCTTCTTAAATTAAACATAAAACGCATCGTTGATATTGAGCACAACAACTTATAAAAAGTATGTCTTATCTGACTTTGCATTAATGCGTTGTATTAAGCAATTGGTTAACCCTTTTAATTAGAGTTGGAAAAACGTTAAATGACATGAATGAAGCCAGCTTTCCTTCTTACATAATCACACACATGATAATTGATATGGACCCCCACGTAGTTTAAATTATATAGGCCTCTATTTTCTAGATAATAGAATGTGCGATTAAAAGAGTGTCAAATTATTCCAAATGGAAATTAATGGGAAAATTAATTAATTACCCGGTGCAATAGATGATTGTGTCAGCGATGATCCAAGAACCATCCAGAAATGAAACCTTCCCATCTTCTTCAAGTGTGTCTATCTGAAATTAAAGTTTTAAACATCTTAATGTTATTAATCACTAAATAAAATCATTAAAGTGAAAACTAGTTATATCTCTTATATAACTAACTAGTACATAGAAGTGGTATAGACAATTCAACAGCACACATTTCTAATAAATTAAGTTATATATATGTATATGTATATATAAAGTGTACCTGAGGACGAAGATGCAAATTTTCATGTTTTGCTATGACTTTTGATAACCCTTCAGTAATGTTCATAGATCTGGAACTTAGGCACACTTCCTTAGCCACTTCCACAAGTTCCATCGACAAATCTTGCCCACTTAGTGAATTTCCAACGATCACCACTACCTGCAAACAAATACACACAAACACTCAAGTCCCACCAAATAATTCACTTGTTTACACACAAAAAACACGTGTATAAATAAAATACATAAACTAAAGAAAAATGTGTAGTAGGGTATACATGAAAAGGCTATATTACATTAGTAGTGTGATATGAGTATGATGTAATATGTGGGATTACTATTATGTCTTCACATTAGAGTGTATGAAAGTTACAACAAAATTCTCCTATTTACAAATTATAGATCCGGATCACTCGTTTAATTTTTAATGTCATAAATAATTCTGTCTAAATAACCTTATTATTCACTATCATTTGAAAAATTCAAAATTCTCAGTCCATTAAATGTCGTAACATAATTTTATTTAGACACAATTTGAGATACCAAAAATTAAACAGTGTTAGATCTCTATCAATTAATTAATCTATAACCTCATCTCGAAATGGCTCAGGAACCCTGTAAAAGTGGCTGTGCATTTGCTTTCTCTTCCACGAACCCATTCCTGAAAATTGAAAAAGGAACTCAGAAAAAGAAAAATAAAAAAGAAAGAATAGAAGAAGAAGAAGAAGAAGAAGCAGAATGAGAACTGTTTTACCTTTAAAAAAAAAACAAGAAGAATAGAACTGTTTTAGTCAGAAAGATAAAGCTCTACCACCAAATACACGAGCGCATGAAAGAAGTTCATGATGAGCAGATTAATTACAATTAGTCAATTCCGAAGTTTTCAATTCTCAAAAATCACTTTTCTCTCACTTTCTCGAGCCCATTGTAACTCAAAAGAAAAAAAGAAAAAAGTAACCAAAAAGAGAGGAGAGAGAAAGAGAGATCGTACCTTTGAAAGAAGGCAACTTTGGGAAAGAATAATGTCCTGTGGCCACAACCACAGCATCAAAAACTTCTTCAACCACCTTATTACTATGATCATGATCATCAATAAGATTACTTCTCTTCCATTCTCTACTCTTTACAATCCATTTCAAATCCTTCCCATTAACAACTCCATAGTCCACCATTCCCACATACTCAACCCTAGTGTTGAACCTTATACAATCCCTCAATCCAAACCACTCACAAAAGTCCTTCAAATACAAGTAAACCTCTCTATGACCGGGAAATCTCCTTGAGTCCCTTCCTTTCTTGATCGAAAACGGGAAGTCGGTGAATCCCATGGTCTCCCTGGGGGAGACCAGCCTTAGAGAGGCGTAAACGCTGCTATGAACTTCTAAGAAACGAGTCATGTCCTTTGGCCCCATGGGTTCATGTCCTTCGACATTAGGGTTGTAGAGCCACTGACCTCCGACGTCGTGGCTTTGTTCTAAAACCACCACGGTGTGGCCTTCTTTCCTCAGTTCCCTTGCCGCCACAAGCCCCGAGGGCCCCGCACCGATCACACACACGGTTTTCGAGGAAGAATGTTCGGAGACCATATTGGTGGCGGGGTGGTGGAGGGTGATCAGGATTAGAGTTGGGTTGACAAGGGAGGAGGAGATATTTTTTTTCGTTTGATGAGGAAATATTTGTTGGTGAGGGAAATGTGTTATTGTAGCCTTGTGATGAGAGATGGATGGTTGGGTTTTTATGTATCTGAATTTATAGGTGAATGTTGTTTACGCAGAAAAGGTGTCTAGATTTTAATAATGATGTTTTGGCCTAGATTTTAATTAAAAAATAAAGGAGCACTCTATTACATAATTATAATTATAATATAATAATAATTATTATATTTTGTTTGCATGACTAATTGTGAGACCAGATGAATCTAACATATTATCGCCTAATTAAATAAATATTACATAACAATTCTAAATGGACAATAATCACATGTGTGTGGTAAGTTTAATTATTTGATGAGCGCGCGGACAAGTATAGATCAGAGGGGAAAGGACACAAATGCCATCTATAAGTGTACGAATCTAGATTTTTATTATTATTTTTAATTAATATCCTTTCAGTTAAATAATTATATTAATAAAAAGAGTATTAATAAAAAGATATTAATCAACAAATTAAGATCTAAGCATTCTTAAGGGTAAGTTCAATAATTCTCTAGATTTTATTATATCAAATGAGGCATAATTAACCTAGCTACTTGAATCTTGACTAATGTTTGTTAAACTACTATAATTTAAGCATAAAATTAATTACCACTATGTCCTTTTAAAGAATCTACAACTTATATAACAAAGGGCTCAAGACATTTACGCATGCATGAATTTTTAACTAGCTAGCGGCAAGTACAAAATTACTCTGTGATTCTAATCTAAACTAGTGATGATATCTAATATTTTTCTCTTTCCGTAACGACATTTTAAATGCTACTATCCTAAATAGTTACAAGATCACCATTCTCATGCATGACAGCATATGTTTATCTATATATGTATGTACATAGCTCACAAATAGTTATATTTCCTCATTTGTTATATAATTGATAATATGATGGTGTTGACGTGGGCTACATTAATTAATATATGCCACAAAAACAACACCATATCCATATGCCCTTGGCATATGGAATATTTTTCTTTAATTTATATTTGTAAACGATAAAGGAAAAGAAATAGCTCTACGAATTTAAATATGCTATAGGACCTCTTTTTTTTAAAGCAAAATTTATGGATTATGGAAAAAGAAAAGGAAAAAGAGAAAAAAATGTATATTCTGACAAACTTATATATATATATATATATATATATTTCCTTCTCTTTCTTTGCGTCCACCAGGTTTTTTTTTCCTTTGGCTTTTACTTTTACTTTTGTCAACTTCTTCTCTTTGGAATTTTTTCTTTTTCTCTCTTTGTCTAAATCTCTATTTTTTGACAATTAAATTTAAGATTAATCATTATTTTAATTTTACTTCTATTCATTTTGATAGAGATAAAACCATGCTGCTCATATAAAGTGGGTTTAGCTAGGTTGTCACTTTGTTAGTGATGGGGTTTTATCTAAGGAAAAAGAGAGAAATAAGCCAAGACTTGAGATGAATTAAAATTAATAGGCCAATAATTTACATAAGTTAATAAATAGGTCAAATTACTGTTTTCGTCTATAACTTGTCTGGTTATGAACCATAACTTGACAAGTTATTATCCATAATTCACGGTTTTTGTCTATAACTTGTCTGGCTATGAACCATAACTTGACAAGTTTGTCCATAACTTATCTGGTTATGAACTATAACTTGACAAGTTATAGCCTATTAATTTCTATAACTAAAAATTGGCCTATATAACTTTTTAAGCTTTTCATATTGGTCTATTTTCTACTATTTCTCTTTTATCTACGTGAGGATGAATAATATTTTTGTTGTCTTAAAAAATCTCTAGCCCGCAGAACGCATCTTCTTTTTTTTTTTTCCTTTTTTTTTGTTCGGTTTTCCCTCACTCTTGTCTTATTACACATTCTATTTTCCTGTTAAATAAATCCTTTCCATACACATCTTTGTATTTTTTTTAAATCCCCTTTTCTTTCTCTCTTTTCATTTTTTATCATCCTTTTTTCTCGTTCTTATTTTTTTCCTTATAATTTATTCTTTCTTGACACGGCCTATCTCCCTTCCTTCACTGAACGTGTCCTTGCTTGCGTGTGGGATGCACATGCTATTATTGGTTGTTCGTCCTTATGATCAGACGGCCCAAAAAATACATAAATTTATTATTATTATTATTTATATTTATTTATTTTGAACTGATTTGTTTTTTAATTTTGTCCATTTTAATATTGATTTCCACTAATATTGATGCTATTCCGATAAAAAATACTACAAATAATTTGAATAAAAAATAAAATTATACAAATATACGCTAGAATAAAATAAAACCACACTGAATTAAGTAAATAACATAGCAAACAAAACAAAATAAATCTAATTTTAAACACAACAAAATAAGTTAAATTTTCATAATTAAAGCTTCACCATATATATCGCACCCGTGAACATTTCGGGCCGGACCAAATAAGCTTCGGGTCACTGTACTCTAACGTGTTTTGTACAACACAACAAAGTAAATTAAAACAATTTGTATAACCCGTAATTTTAAATGAATCACACGCGTGTAGTGCGCACTAAAAACTGGTATGAGACCTAAGAGAGAAAAACGTGATATATATTCACCTTTGTTTTGCTAATTAAAGGAGCCTCTGCCGACACACTGACAAAAAGCGAGCTCCTGAAGGCTGAAACTTGTCATCGTTAATAAAATTAGGTATAAAATCATTTTAGTATCGTAATGTGCTATAGCGAAACATACTTTTAATAGACTTTATCTTTGATAATATTAAAGTGGTATCTCGATGTTTTTAAAAACATATTCTTGATACTGTGAAGTTGATTTTTAAAACATAAAATGACATTAGTATCCTTCTATTTAATTAATAAAAAACTAATATATCTAAAAAAATCATGAACTTTTCTATTTTTTTGCTTTCTTTTAAATATTTTAATGTTTTAAAATATTTTTAATTTTTAAAAAAAAATAATAATTTATATTTAATTGATAAGAATGGTAGTTTGGACATTACATGTCTTAAAAATTAGTTTCAGGATACCGAGAAGAAGTTTTTAAAACTTTAAGGTATCGTTTTAATATTATAAAAACACTACATGATACTAAAGACATATTTTGCTATGATATAGGGTACTAAAATGATTTTATCCCATAAAAAATTATAAGCAGACAACCTCACAAATAGATCACGGTGAGAAAGGAAAAGAAAAGAAGAGAGAGTTATTTGATATCCTTTTCTCGCAGGACATAATTTTAGCTATTAGACCTTATTTAGACTTGTTAGACTATCATTTTTTTCCGAAATTGATATGTGATCTGACCATAAATTGTTTTACACCGGTAGGATTTATGGAAAAAATACCTTATCAGTGGGCCGGTTCTATTTTATTAAAGTATCATTTACTTTTTTTTTTTTTTTCAGTTTTGCATTTTTTATGTGATTTTAACGAGATATGTACAGTAAGGTATTGAAAAAAAAAAAACCCTATTGACAGGGATTTGGTTTGATCTGTCATAGTATATCAAGTTCTATTATAGCTTTTGATGTGAATAACCCAGTCGAGATTCAAAAACATTCACTATGAAAAGGTATAATCAGGTTTATAGTACCCCTACTGTAGAAAGATCCTTAAGAATAGGAAAAACCGATCTTTTCTTTTGCACGTTTTTTGTTCCTTTATTTGTTTGATCAATTGCCGAGAAGAGGGTTTTAATTTTTAAGTGAGAATTACATGGTACCACATGAAAAGGCTTTCTTTTAAACCGTCGGATGATCTGTATCAAGTTTTGCCAATTTTGTATGTAGCAGGGAAATTATATTTTAATGTGATTTTCTTAAATTTAACATTTATAAACATACACTACTGGTAGGGAATTGTCACGGTGAAAAGCTTTGGCTATGTGTGCGTATGACATTTTAATGGTGAGAAAATCAATTCCACGCACACAGATACACACACACTAGGACCTCCACTCTGGTAAAAAAAAATTTCATTTTTCTTTTTTTGCAAAAATGTTAATTAACCTGAAATATTTATAACTAATATGAATTCCTCAAAAAAAAAAAAAAAAACTAAATGAATAGTAATGTCTGAAATAAAAAAGTATTTTCCGTAATTGTTTCTTATTATGACAATATATATAAATGAATATATTGAACTATAACTTGGTGGAACTTGAACGTGGATAAATATAATCAATTTACATTGCAAAAAAAATATTCAACAAAATCAGATTACCATATATATATATATATATATATATCTATATATATATGTCGAATAATAGTTGAAGAGAAAAATAACGAAGAATCAAATGCATCTCCTCATTTATATATGTGTATATATATTTATATATTTATATAGATATTGATATTGATATATAGTACTATATATAGAGTACATAGATCTTTACAAATTGATATATTTATAAAAGTGTTTTCCTGAATTGCTTTCAAGGCTTAATCATTCAAGACTCATTATGAAAGTCACAAGAGTTCAAATTATTTGGTCAATAAAAAGAAATAGACTAAAACTGCAGATTAATTTTCCTTTGTATATTGGCCAATATACACAGCAGTATTATATATATATATATATATATATATTATATTTCCTGCACAGAAAGATGGAGAAAACCAAAACTTTTATTTGAATAAAAATGTTTTTGTTCAAATTTCATAATTTAATTATTAGGATATATGTATCATAATTAAATAAAGGTTGCCCAATTAATTAATAATTAAAAAAAAAGAGCATCGATCAGATAATTATCATGATGTTTTTTGCTTTACTTTGAGGAAGTCCCCACAGAACAACTCCTTCTTCAAGCCAAGGGAACAGCAACAATCATGGAAGATAAAACATGTACTTATAAAAAACAATTGCCTTTTTATCAATTCATTTTTTTCTTTTTTCTTTTTTCTTTTTTAGCACACACGTCCATCAGGTGACCCCTTTTTCCTTTCTTTTCCTAGCTTTTAAACTCCGTGTGTTGCTTCTTCATTACACAACAACATTATATATATTATTATTTCTTATATATATTTGTGTGTACATAGATTTATTCTTATTTTTTATGCTATATATTTCCTTAAATTCTACTGCCATTATTTATCACTTTGAGTAGAAAAAGGATTTAGGATTGTCTTCATTAGCGTGTAGTCTAATTAAGAATATTACAAGTACGAAAATTTCAATTATATGTACTTATATATATTATATTATTTTGCATCCTTTTGACTATTAGTATTATGTGTATACCGAATAGGTTTGTTACAACTTGCATCGGAGTGAGAAAATTGCACGGCAAATCAAATTGATAATTTAATAAAAGTAATAATGCCAATATTGTTGGTTAAATGATTAGCGAAAACATTGTTGGTTAAATTTTATAATGCGCATATAGTCGTGATCAATCATGCAAATACACGTATATATGGGTTGCTTACTATCAAATTTATGCTTTTAACAAAAAAAAAAAATATAGTAAGAGAAAAAACTGAAATCATAGATGAAAAAATTAAGATAAAAAACACAGATAAAAAAATTAACATTTATTTAACACACACACACACATATAGAACAAAAGTCCCAAAAAAAAAAAAAAAAAAAATACAGCCCAAACCAGTGAAAAATGTGAATCGAGCATAATATGTAAGTCGCGGGTCGCACCAAGCTACAACGTCCCTATAGATTGAACCTTACTTAAAACTTTTTTGAGGAAAACCCAAAGGATCAGGACTTAGTCTAAACTAATTGAAAAAATGATAGTCAGGAAAGGCCTACATATATCTACAAATCAACTAGTTTATTAAACTATATATTAAACTAACATCCATAAGAAAAATAAGTTAATACAACACGAGATTTATATATTCATATATATGTCAGTGATCATGGAACTAAGATCACATTATTAACTTAAAACAAAACGTAATTAATTAACCGTGTATATATTTATAATACAGTGGTTAGGCATGTGTGACAATCACGTATGAAGTCATGTTGGAAATATGTTATATATGTTTAAATAGACATATATACATATATAGGACAAATAAGTAGAGATATATATAATTTATGTAATCACACACATGCATATATATATATATATATATATATATATATACACAAACATGCCTAGTATATATATAGTATACTACGCGATCAATATTTAATTGAGACGATCAATGAGCCATGCAATGTTAATATATAGGAGACTTTATTTGTGCCCTACGTACATCATAATATACTTAATCGAAAGGCTTTATGTATAGTTAGCTGGTTCCTCTTATTTTGTTTTGTTAGATCACTAGCTCTCCTTTTTAACGAAAAACTGAGAGCCAATCTCAGAATACGAAAAACTCGATAAATTTAATCCTTGATCTAATTATATGCTTCTTTAATAAATCTTTTTATGCAAACGAGTATCTTATTTCATCCAATTTTTGTAATGTAATGGTTAGCTCAAGGACAAATTTTACCTATTGTTTCTTTTCTTGGATCAATTAGTTCATCCAAGATAAATATAATATTAATCTACATTAATTATATATATATATAAACATATAAACATATTATGTACATATAACAGATTTCCAGCAATTATTTGTGTGCACGCCACATAAATAGATAATAGAAATAATTAAATCAATTTGGTACTATCTGTTATAGAAAAATATCTTGTTGACATTTTACGTTTTTAATAATATTAAAACAGTACCTTCACTTTTAAATACAATGTCCAAACTGCTATTTTTATTAATTAAATAGAAACTAAAAACTTTAAACAAATTTTCTGATATATTATAACCTCTTTTAATTTTTAATTGTTAAATGTTTTAAAATATCTTCAAATTTTTTAAAAAAAATTATATATATATATATATTTTGTAAATTAGTGAGAAGGGTAGCATGATCATTTTATGTCTGAGTATTGAAAAAATATTTTTTTTAAAGTAAAGATACTATTTTAATTTTATTAGAAATACAATGTACTAACGAGATGTTTTACTGTAACAAAAGTATCAAAATAATTTTATCCCTATATAATATAAGCTTTCCACCAAAAAAAAAAAAAAACAAACAATTATACATATAGTAGTAGCGGCAATTGTCATCATTATTCGGGATTATAGTATAGTAGTAGCGGCAATTATGGTATAGATCTTGTTAATTCTGTTACTAGCTACCATAACTAGCTATAACTAAATAACTTTCGTTGCCTAAAAAAAAAATGTAATGAAATTTCATTTTATCAAAAAAGAAACTTAATTTCATGATTACTGTCAATTAATCTCAAGTAATGGAGTGATTAAGAGATAATCTATCTGTATTATGACTATATAATATTAGATTGTCTCTTTGAATAATAAAGTTGGAGAGGATTTAGTGGGATAAAAGCTAGCTCTACACGTACACACTTTCCATTTTGTAACTAGAAATTATTTTTTAAAACAAAAATAAGGACTTGAAAAATGGATTGCTTTTAATAACCGCGTAGAGTGAAGGGGCTACCACGTCCTTCTATGTCTACTTATGCTTAACGTTAAAAGAAGGGAACACAAAAAAGTATAAATAAAGTGTCTTTAATTTCTTGACTGCTACAGTACTTTTAATCAGCTAATTGTTGTAAGAAAAAAAAAATTGACATGCTTTTCAAAGAACGCATGCATGCATGAAATCATTCAAAAGTTCCAAAAACGACTTCCTAAAATTTGTCGTCATCATGTATCTTTTCGGCTAATAAAATGGTTGATCTGGTCACCAGTACTCGATCGGTGGGTCGATTTGCTTGGGGTATGTTTGCTAATTCATAAAGATAAAGGAAATCTCTCTCTCTCTCTCTCTCTCTCTCTCTCTCTCTCTAATGAAGATTCTATTCTATGGCCAGCTGTGGTTGTCGTAAAAACACTGCTTCTTTGAGTATGCATGGGTTCAAGCAATATAGCAATAATTTTTGACGTTACGCTTTATATATATGCACACATTTTTTTTCCATTAAAGGGCAACGGTCAAGTCATTATTACAAATATATTAAGTACATATTCCTTTTGCATGACAATGCATGGGTACATTCTCTTTGACTAGCAACATATGAGAAATCGATACACACACACATATATATATATATATATATATCTTGAAATTTTTGAACAACCGAAAGAACAAAAAAATGTATAAACTAACTATAAATAAAAAACGAAACCTAGCGAGAAAGTAAATGCAATTGGAAATGATATATATTTGATGGGTTTGTATATTTGTTGGTAAAACATGACAAGAAGAAGATATATGTGATATATATATATCACATATGCTACGATTCGTTGATCTACCTACCCTATAATTGATCATGAAACAAAATCTTAAAATGGAGCAAATTGGAGCTTGAAAGCGAGGTAAAGTTAATTACGGATCATCATCATCATCATCATCATCATTATTATTATTATTATTATTATTATTATTATTATTATTGTTATTATTTGGTCTTACGTGCATGCCTGTCAATAGCGTAGCTATATTATCATTTTCACCTAGCCATCATATATATATATATATATATATATGCATGTATATTGCCAAAGCACACGATACACTCGTACATATCATTGTCACAATTGGTTATTTTGTGATCCTGTAACTTTGCCACAAAATTACTTTGACGCCAACTCTAGCGGAAATTAGTAATTATATAAAAATCAAATAATACTACAAGGATCAAGGAAGCCGCCAAAGAATTGATGTTGGAGATTGGTTGAATAAGTACAAATCTTAGTTTGGAGTCTACTGTATCTTGAAATACTGGGTTTACAAGATATATAGGTAAATGTATACTAGAGTAGAGGCTTTGCCAAATTTGGTTAGGAAATGTTAAGTTTCTCTTTTACAAAATTACCCTATCTCCATTTATTAAAAACAAGTATATCATTTGCTTGATCCGTTGGTAACATATCTCTAATAATTAACATTGTGTCTGTACAATTTAGGATAATATAATCCTACGTTAACCGGGGACCCGCATGTTATTGGTTAAATTCGCCTGATGGGTAGGTCCATCCTAAAGTCAACATCAGGCCCACAGAAGCCCATCTGAGTAAGCCCAACATGGTCCTGCGACAGACGAGGAAGGTGAGGCAAAGGGAGTTTTAAAGCTAAGGGTCCACCAAGGACGCCTGGCACGCGAGGAGAGGCGGGCAGATGCTCTGACCTGCAGCTGGTGAGGCCCGCGGGTACTGGCGACACATGCTGACGCGCTTGTCTGGAGAATGGAAAAGATTGCTCTGGAGACCAGCTGCGTGAGTCTGACGCGCTTTCACGAGCGTGAGAATGTGCTTACTGAAGACAGGGGTGCTGGCACCCACTCAGCTATGGTTTTTTTGCTGAGCTGGCACGCGTTGATTGGTTCTCACTGCTCGGCTGTGCTTTTGGCAGCTCGGCTTGTAGATGCTCTTCGAGTCATGTAGTCGGCTCACAAGTCTTAGGCTTTTTAGCTTGGCTGAAAGGTAATGTATTTAGAATCATGATTCAAAACTATTCAAATTTTACATTTATTTTTTATAAGAGAAAATAATGTAGAGAATCATGAATCATGATGCAGAATCAGAGACGAATATAGAAAATAAATGTCTCCTTAGACTTAAAAAAGTATTTAGTTAGATGTGATTTTATGTGAGAGTTTTTTATTGTAGTAAAAAAATTAGATGTAATTATTTTTGAGAGATTTTTACTGTAATAAAATTTAAATTTTAAACTCAAATTGATAAAATGAACATAACTTTAATTTGCATGACTTTAATGACTCAATTGTATGACTTTTTATACTGCTTCTCACTTCTGCAAATAAATACGCTAAAACTAGACATTTTCTAATTAAAATATTATGAATGAAAATCATGAAAATGTCTAATTAAAACCTAAATACTTTATCTTTTATTTAATTAATAGTAGTATTAAGGTGCATTTTTATGCACTTATCATATAGGGCTACACAAAACCCACCATGCACTTGCCGAATCACCCGTGGTGGGTCCACATCAACGTGTTGAAGCCGCCCGCGGTTAGCGGGTTGAACATCTTGGTGGCAGGTTGAACCTGACCCGCCCGCTATTTTTAAAAATAAAAAATCAAAAATGATTTTACCTCAAAGAAAGAAGGATAGAATCTGAATACTTGTTGAAGAGCCCGTTTAGTTAGAGGATTCGATTCGAATCATAGTTCATGGTTCGCTATAATATTTTTTCTCATAAAAAATACACGTAAATAAAAAATAATTCTAATTTTATAATTTTAATTCATAAACTAAACGGACACAAATGTCTTGTGAACTGAAGTGATAAATTGGCTTAACAGTGGACTACATTCGTTGCCTCTGAGTATTATAAAACTTGTTTCACGGTGTTCTTACGATTTCTTGTCCGTTTCTAAAAATGGTGACCAGCGTCAAAGTTTTTTTTTTTAATCTGTTCGTGACTTTGGGTGATGTTTTTATGGTGATCGATGAAGGTGGAGAGAGTAGCTATAGAGCCAGTGAGCATGGATATATTAGAAGAATGAAAAGAATTTTTTTTTTTTTTTGCCTTTTAATTGATGCAGAGAACTTTTAGCTTCCTTTTCATCCGTACTGGAGATATCGGAAAATATTGAAGACTTGGGTATGTATCAAGTCAGTATATTTGATTGGTGTATTTATATTATAATTTATTATAACATTTTTTTTTTAAATATATGCATAAATTCTTAGTGATCTCTTCTCTTTTTTTTGTATATTCTGCATTCTTGTGCAGTAGGCTATTATAATCATCAGCCTTTTGTCTTCTTTGTTCTTTCCTTTGCAATTTGCTGTCATTAAAAAAATACCAAAAAAAAAGCACTCAATTTTGGTTTTTTTAGTTTCCTTTTTTTTTTTTTTTGGTGTTTACAGCCCATTGGCCCAAGCAGCACGCCCAACCGTCGATACTCACCCGCCACCCGCACAACCCCGCCGTGACTCAACGGACGGTCCGCAGGTTTGTCTATCTTCAACCCGCCTCGTAAAAACCTGACTCGAACCCGCCCACTCAACCGCTTCTGCACCCTTACTTATCAATTACTAAATAGAATTAAACAAACAAAAGTTCATAAAAAGCAGAAAAAATAAATATTATCATAATTACAACGTAAGTATTATAAATATCTAAGGTTATAGGTGAACATAACTATATATATATATATATATAATTATATGTTATATATATAACAAAAGGTATATAATAAATATTTTATAAAAAATACTATATGTATTAAATATATATATATATAGGAAAAATACATCATATAACATATTTCATACTCATGTTTGAAATAAATGACATACTTTTTAAATGTCAATAAATTATAGAATGTTTTCATTTTACTTTTAAAATAGATATTGTTATTTCTATAGTCTCGTTCGTTTCACTACTTCGAATTACAATTCAAGTTTTTACTGTAATATTTTCTCTCATTAAAATTTAAATTTAAAATTTTCTGTTACGGTATTTTTTCTCATATAAATTTACGTTTTAACTCAAATTCTCAACTCGAATATGTTTAAAATAAATGACATACTTTTTAAATGTTAATAAATTATAGCATGTTTTCATTTTACTTTTAAAATAGATATTATTATTTCTATAGTCTCATTTATTTCAAATTACAATTTAAATTTTTATTATAATATTTTTTTTATAAAAATTTAAATTTAATTTTTTTTATCATTATATTTTTTTTCATATAAATTTACGTTTTAACTCAAATTCTTTGAATAAGCAAAACTAACGCGCACGGAATAATTTTACCCATAGGTTTTTGTTGTTTCTTTCCCACTTTCTCTCTCTTTCTTTTCAGATTGTCTCTGGCCCCGTTCACTTTACCAATTCGAGTTTAAAATTTGAGTTTTGTGACAGTAAAAAGCTCTCACAAACAATCACATCTAACTTTTTTACTACAGTAAAAAGTTCTCACATAAAATCACATCTCAACTTGAATTACAAACTCGAATCAACGAAGTGAACGGGCCCTCTATCTCTCCCAACTCTCTCTACAGCTTCTCTCTATGCTCTCTCTCTCACACAAACCAGATGCAGCGATGACCAGACGGCGGCGGCTTTGTGATTCCAGCGAGGTTCATTCTCTCTCTCTCTGAAACCAGATCCGACGAGGTACCATCGCGATCCCGATCTGAAGCGCATGGATCTCTATAGGATCTCCTCGAGGTAGAACCACTCCGACGCGGTAGATATTTGTCAGGAACAAGTTGGCCAGAGATTTTGACGCCGTTCACGAACCAGTCGGCCAACCTCCGTGAAGCAGATCCCAGCCGACTAAAGGACGACCTCGGAGTGGGCGCTGGAGAGGAGATTTCTCCTCGTGCTAAGTTCTCGGATCCCGGCTGAGGTCGTGAAATTGGTTTTTTTTTTTTTTTTTTTTTTTTTTTGCTGTGAATGATTTTTATTGCTGATTGATTTTTGAGTTTGTCATCTTCATTTTTGCCGAGTTCCGACGATATATGATCTTTACCTTGGAAGATTATCAAGGAGAAATTTGTGATATGTGATTGATGTTTTAAGGTCATTTGTTAATGTCTGGAGATTAGTGAAAAAAAAGAATTTTGAGATTGGAGATTAGCAAACAAAATTTTGAAATTAACAGTTGTTTGCATTTACATATGAGTTTGAGATATGAGTTTGTGATTGTGATGTTTGAATAATTTTGTTTTGGATTTGTTTGTTTTTGCATTCAAAATCTAATAAATACTATATTTATCGATAAATATTTTAACAGAATATGTTAAATATTATATATACTTAAAAATATTATAATAATTATAAGTATAAATTTGATAAATACTATATTTACCACCGGTAAATATATTAATAGTCACGAGTTTACATTTTACAAATATTGTAATACTTTTAAATATTTTAGTAAGTATAATTTTAAAAATCGTAAATACTTTAATAGTTATAATTTGAAATTTATTATATTTATCGGTAAATATGGTATTTACTGATAAATACAGTGGTTAATGACCATCGGAGTTAGTGGCAGGATCTTTGGATAAATGTGACCTTTATTAGTAAATACGATATTTATTGGTAGATACAGTATTAAACAGTCACCGGAGTCAGTGGTCGAATTTTTGGATAACTATCATATTTAATCGTAAATACAGTATTTACTGGTAAATAAGGTATTTATTGGTAAATATGGTATTTATTAGTAAATACAGTGTTAAACAGTCGCCGGAATCAGTACCTGAATTTTCGGATAAATATGATATTTACTAGTAAATACGATATATACTAGTAAATAGTGTTAAACGGTCACAGAAGTTGATGGCTGGATTTTCAGCTAAATATGATATTAACTAGTAAATACATTATTTATTGATAAATATGATATTTATCTGTAAATACAGTATTTAATGGTGAATATGATATTTACTTGTAAATACAGCGTTAAACGGTTGCCGGAGTCGGTTGTCGCATTTTCGGGTAAATATAGTATTTACTAGTAAATGTTGTTAAATGGTAAATACGGTATTTACCACTAAATACAGTGTTAAACGGTCGCTGGAAAACAGCCACCAAAAAACGGTCACCGATCGTCCGAAAACAATCACATGTTGCCGAAAAATGGTCTCTGATCGCTGGAGCCAGGTGCCAGTCCCGGCCACGGTGAACTCAACTATAAGTTACCTATTTTAAAAAAAAATATGTTGTAATTGACTGTTTTTTTAAAAACATAGATGTTTAGAAGGAATGAGTGAGGTGGAAGAAGAGGTTTATGGGTATTTTTGTGTTTTTAAAAATGCTTAAAACTTAAAATATCAAATTATGCTATAATTTACTATTTTTAAAAAAAATATGCTATAATTTACTAATCATTTTACCAATTATATTATTTCCCTCCTTATCCACTTATATTAGATGTTGGGCCAAAATTGGCCTTAGATGGGCCTGCATAGGCCGGCTCATTGTGAGTCTAGACTGCTAGAGTGATTGCAATATATCTATCAATTTAGATCACATATTTTTTAGATTGTTAAAACACGCGTGTCAACAGTTTAGGAAAAAAAACTAGCTGTAGAGCGTGTTAATTGCGCTGCAACGGGTTTGGTGTTGTCTGCACTGCCAAACCTGCTACAGTAGTTTTGCTACCGCCCACTAAAGCAGATAAAACATCTGCTGTAGCGGATTTTCTGCAAAAAAAAAAACGTGTTTTGTGTGTAATTTGTGATCTGAAAGTTTTGAACCATTGCATCCATTGGTGATATATTTTTACACATATCTGAACACATATTAACAATGGATATAACTGTTGTAATAGATGTATTAATCCATGAAGAGATATATTTACATTGAAAAGATATTTTTGTGTGAATGGTTGTGATGTTTGAAGATGATTTGTTCAATCATCAAATGACAACACATCTGTCTTTATTAATGCTCCAGAAAATTTACAGACTTTATCTATATTTGGGAATATAATATTATTACTAGATATTTTGTTCAAGGGTTTGTTATATCTTGGGGGTAATTTGTAATAGAAACTCATTAGCAAACTTTGAGAAGTGAATGCAAATAAAAGCTTAAAGGAAAGTATTTCTATACGCCTCAAACTTTCTCATTTTCTGCATTCTTTTCATCATCTAGACTCAAATTCTCCAACATAGACATGTCAGCCTTGCCCAGTCCAAACCTAACCTGACTCATAAATTTTCACATGTTGTGCCATGCCATCCTATGAACCGAGATATGCTGTCAATATTGATGGGTTATGATGTATCTTAAATAGTCTCATGAGAGGATTAGTTATTCTAAATTTGACAAATTCCCTAGCCACGAAGGAATGAAATTTGAAAATAAATTAATTTGAAAGGTATAAATATTAATTATACAGAAGAGGTCTTATTCAAATTATGTAAATACCACGAATTTAGGTATATTTACAAGAGAAAATCCGGGAAAGAAATGCTGGGGTAATTAGTGATAAGGATGAGATATTTGAAATTGAAGGAATTATCCACATGGAGTATAAATAGAAAAGAACTCTGAAGAAATTCTAAGTCTCAGTCTGAGCAAGCATTAGTGCGTGTAAATTCTTTTTGTTATAGTGAATTAACATTTTTCTTTCTTTTTCACTGTGATCGTAACTCTCATATTATGAGTGAACCACTCTAAATTTCAGTGTTCTTATTTATTTTCTTACATTTATTATGCATATTTGCATTCATTCTACTTAATTGATCAGTTATTAGGTGAAAGTTCTCGGATTCCTTATTGACCGTGAACACAGGTTATAGTACATGTGTGTGTCTATAAAAAGGACAATACATTAGGCGATAATATTGTAAATAAATCTACATTTTCCTAGGCTGAGGATGAAGAAAAATGTAACTACCTTCCATTGTGTAGTTAGCCAACTATATGTTTGATTATTTGTGGAACAGATCTTTCCCAACATGGATTGTAGAAGAGAAATTGCAAATGAGAAAAGCCTTGTAATGGACCATGGAGGTCTTGAGCACTGCTTAAAAAGCCCAATGCTTATGCGAGGTACATAAATTGGTAAGAGACAGATCTAAAAGACTTAGGGCTCTAATACCGAGAATAATAAAGGGTGACTTACACATGTAGCAAAATTTTGATATCAAAGTTTAAATTTAGCAAAACTTTTGAAATATTATGAGAATAGTAAAATTCTGTAGCATTTTTATGTCATTAAAATAATGACTATCATTATATAGTACAAAATATGATATTTATAATACATTATTATACAATACATTATATTTATGTCATTCAAATAATGACTATATCACTATATCATTATCATTATTATGTCATTTTTGCTATATTTATAATATTTTAAAAATTTTATTAAATTTCAACTTAAGTTGTGAAATTTTACCATAATTACTTCAACAAAATAAAACTCATATTAGAGCCCATGCCTTCATTTCCTGATCTCCAACATGCATGCATGTTTTTCCATTCTTGTAAGTTCTTAACACTCATTGGTTAAAAAAAAAAAGTACATTAATCTAGGCTTTTGGTGACTATATTGGACTAGCTCCAAGCGTCACACACTCTATAGTACTGTTCGCAATCGCATGCATGAAGACATACATATATAATAATATAGGTATGCATAATAACCCAAAAATAAATTTTGAAGCATGTAGTGTAGGGATTACCTGGTGATAGTGCTGCCATGCACACTCTCCGAAAATTGTGGCAGCGAACCCGTGGAGAGATAAAGAGGTTATTTATGGTCTGTTTAGTTCGTTAATTCGAGTTTTTAATTTAAGTTAAAATGTGACTTTATGTGAGAGCTTTTTACTGCAACAAAAAAGTTAGATGTGATTGTTTCTGAGAGTTTTTTACTGTAGAAAAACTCGAATTCTAAACTCAAATCGGTGAAATGAATGAGACTTTAGTCAAATTTATAATAGATGGATTTTATAGACTTCAAGTGGAGAACAATTAAAATGTCATGTTGTGGTTAAATCAACATATATGCAATTCCATACACTATATAATTAACTAAATAATTATGCATAACACGTTTTATTTAAATTATATTGTTTGAACTAGTGTAAGTAGCATAAATTAATTAAGCAACTCTACATATAAAATTTCCAACATTGTACAAGAAGAAAGCATGGGAAGCCAATCCTCTAGTCACCTTTGAACCACCAAAAGTGTACATTACACGGGCTTAACCAGTAATACGCATTTGCAAACAATAATTAATAGAAATTGGTAGAAATTAAATAGTCTAAAACCGCAATGCTGTTGGGATATTTTCTTCTACTCTTATCATAAAATTTCTTGTATGTATAATATTGATATAGTGCAATATCTTTATAATATCATCTCGGACTTCGGATCGTTATTTATGATCAATATGTATGTGTCAAGATTAAGGGTATTTAGCGTTGTTATGCTATTAAAATTTTTTGTTGTTGTTATGCTTTTAGAAATAACTTGTTGTGACGAGAAATATGTATGTATTTGGTAAATATTTTTACAAAATTGTTATGAATAGCAGAAGCAGAAATATTAGGTGTTAGCAAATTGTGTATAAAATTATTATGGAGATATATAATGATAAAAGTAGACATACAATCAGATATGTTTATAATTAGTTTTATTTCTATTTTTATGGTCAATATTCATAATATAAAAAATATACTTTTAATTTTATTAATTAAAAATTTTCTTAAAAATAAATTATTTTTATTTGAGGAGAAAATTTAATTATATTATTGTTATTTTTTAACATTTTGAAAATTATTAAAAAGAAAATTTAGCATAGTGTACCTGTTAAAATTTTTCAGTTTAAAATAACTTTTTTAAATATGTACATTTCTAACTTTATATGGAAAAGTGAAATAGATAGATTGAGAATTAAATTTTATTATTAAGGTTATCTTAATAAATATAGATAATGACAATAAAAGGTGATGTATAAAAGCAATCCCTAACATGTTTGATGCTTCTAAAAAATTTCGTTATTTAAAAGTTGTCGGATAAAAGTCAGATTTATCAAACTCCCTAGCTAACATGCTATAGCTTCTTTTGAAAAAAATAAAAACAACCTCTAAAAATAATGCCAAAAGGACTCTTACACCAAGTATTGTCCGTTTTAGTGTTATCCTGTTAATTAGATTTTACACCAAATAGTTTTCCAAAAGTGTCGTGAAATGGAAATCCTGCTTTATAAGTTCTACACGCTTCTCCCAATTCCGGCAACATTATATATGACTCTCAACAATTTTTCATTTTTGTTTATCAATTGAATTAACTTCAAATAACTTTTGGGGTACTTTAAACACTGATCAGTTAGTAGAGTACTCTCTTCGAACCACGGTTTGTGGTTATAATTATAATCATTTTCCAAAGATAGACGTTGACTCTAAATGCATGCATGACAAAATTAGTGCCACCCTATGTGGGGATTACTACACAGCAAGTAAACACTGTGTTCTTGTCACTTGTCAGACGCTCCTACTGCAGACAGTGCTAGCTTGGCCCTGTAAATTCAAATACTAATGCAATCATTTTGGCTAGCTGGAAAGGATATAATACCATGTGTTCTTCATATATATATCTCGAAAACTGTTATGAAGAGTAGCTGTACATCTCATTTTATAGAGTAAACGATTAGTTTTTACTCTACAAAATGGGGATTTCTTAACTCATATAATTCACTTCTTATCTTCTCTTTACCATTCTTAATATTTTTATCTTTCACCTCATATTCTCTTTACTATTTTTTATATAATTTTCATAATATGACGAATATGATGATGATGTTTGTTATTTTAATACTCATTTTTTATATTTTTACTCTTTTTATTGGACATAATTCTCCACATGGTTTTCAGTTTTTCCTTACAATATTCATACTTGTAATATTTCTCCTTTTATTTATTATTATTATGATTAAAATGTAATTTTAATTGTACTCTCTATTGTAATAATAATACTGTGATTCTTATTATATCGATGTTCTATTATAATTATCACCATGTCGAATCTTGCCAAACTTAAGTTCGTTGCACTCGACATCACGAGAAAGAATTATATGTCTTGGATCATAGATGTAAAAATGCATCTAGAGTCAATGGGTCTAACTAATACCATAAAAGAAAATAATAACAAGTCACCACAAGAAAAGGTGAAAACAATGATTTTCCTTTGTAAACATCTTGATTAAGGCTTGAAATGTAAATATCTCACAGTCAAAGATCCACTTGTCCTTTGAAAAAGTCTAAAGGAGAGATACGACTACCAGAAAGAAGTCGTACTTTCCAGCACTCGCAATGAGTGGAACAATTTACGTTTCCAGGATTTTAAGAAAGTCAACGACTACAACACTGCCATGTTTAGAATTGTTTCGCAACTGAAATTTTGTGGAGTAAATATCACAGATGGTGAAATGCTAGAGAAAAACTACTCTACTTTCCATGCATCTCACATTACCTTGCAACAACAATACCGTTTGTGCGGTTATAAGAAATTTTTTGAGGTAATCTCTGCTCTTCTTGTGGCAGAGAAAACCAATGAATTGTTGATTAAAAATCATCAGTCTCGTCCCATTGGTTCAACGGCATTTCCAGAAACAAATGTTGCATTCTCTAAAATATTTTAGGATGAGAAAATATAATAATGGTCATGTTCGTAGTCGTGGCCGTAGTCAAAAACACGGTAGAAGTGGTTATTACAACCCTTCAAGGAATTATATGATCCAAAAGAAACATCATGGTAAACGAGAAGATGTTAATGGAAGTTCTTCCCGGAATCCTGAAGGTTCTTGTTATAGATGCGATACTACAGAATAACTGGCATCGAATTTATCGAGCACCGTAATACCTTTGTAAACTTTTTAAGGCATCTCTAAAGGGGAAAGAAAAGGAAGTCAATTTTAATGAATACCACGACCCTATCAATTACTTAATTCATCTTGACATCACAGACTTACTGATGATCTTGTTGAAAGTATTATTGGTAATATTTAGATATTTATATATATATATATATAAATGTGCTCAAACGTATTGATATTGTACTTGATTTTCATGAATGTTGTATTATGACCTTTTGAATAATTTCATGAAATGTTATGGTATAGCCATCTCTTTGTGCAAAAACATGATATGGAAGGAATTGATGAATAGTACCTGAGAATAGTACTATATGTTTGAACGTAATGTACTTGTGAATAGCCCGTATGAATAGTATCATACTTATGAATAGTATAATAGCATATTTTTTCATTTCATTTTAAATTCAGTTGTATACTTATTTGTGATCTTATAATCATAAATTAACTTCTTTGTGGATTAATCTCGGATTCTCAAGTTTATTAATGTCGAGGATATTTACATATGAGATAGTGGTACAATGCACATTATCCTTAAATATAAGGTCCTGTAAGCCTGATTAAAAGTAGCATGAAATATATGTATCTTACTACTAAAAAGTGCACAGTAGAAAACTACAAATGTTTTCTTCAGAATTACATTACGCACATATAAATTTCATTGAATCACATATGGTAATTAAAAAAAAATCCTCAGGCGTTAATATTATGGCATGATCATTTCGATCATCCCGATTCAATAGTCATGTGAAGAATAATTAAAAATCCACATGGACATTCATTGAAAGGCTAGAAGATCTTTCAAATCAGTAAAATTTCTTGTGAAGCTTGTTTTTTAGGTAAATTGATCATAAGGCTTTTACCAGCTAAAATTGAGACAAAATCACCTACATTTCTTAAACATATTCAAAGTGAAAATATTCAAGGTGATATAAGTGACTCATACATCCACTGTGCAGACCATTTAGATACTTTATGGTATTGATATATGCATCTAGTAGAAGGTTCCATATTATCAACTCGCAATTGGTATTTTTGAGATTTCTTGCTCAGTCAATTAGATTACGAGTACAATTTTTGATTATATGAGATCAAGAAAGTTAGACTTGATAATGCTGGTGAATTTAAATCTCAAGCCTTTAGTAAGTTTTATGTCCATTGAGATTATTGTTAAACAATTTGTTGCTCTCACAAAATAGCTCGGTTGAATCATTGATTGAGAGCCTTTAACAAATTGCTAGATCATTAATAATGAGAACAAAGTTTCCTATTTCTGTATAAGGTCATGCAATTTTACATACTATTGTATTAATTCACATCAAACTAGGTGTTTATAATAAGTACTCCCAATTACAATTGACATTTGGTCAAAAATAAAATATGTCACATCTAATGGTTTTTAGTTGCGCAGTAAATATTCTAATTGCTCCACCACAGCGCACTACGATGGATACTCAAAGAAAGCTGGAAATTTATGTTAGGTTTTGAAATCCTTTGCATAATTATATTTCTTGAATCCCCAATAGATTGTAGTTTTACAGCAAGGTTCTTGATTAGAATATAAAATAGTATTCCCAGCATAAGGGGGAGAGACGAAAGGGCTGGAAAAACAAAATGAAATTTTGTGGAATGCATCTTTGTTCCTCGCACTAATCAATGTAAGTTAGAAGTACTTCAACGAATCAATTACTAGATGCATTTATTGATATAAAGAGAGTGACTAAATCACATACACATACATCAGTTGCTAATGTTCCAGCTCATATTAATGTCCCTGACAGGAAAAATTTGAAAAATATAGCAGCAAATGAGTCTAAGGCATGCCTGTAGCGTGGTAGACTAATTAGTTTCGAAAAGATAAAATTCTGCAGAAGAGAAAAAAGAAAAGTTACACAAACTAGCATTCTTGAAAAGATTGACGCTCCTAAAGAGGTCATATTGCAAGAACCAATAACTAGCATAAAGACCCTTAAAGTGGTCTAGGTATCTGAAATAATGAAAATGATGATATCGTAGTAAATTATGTCAGTACATGAAAAAAATGGAACCATGATAAGATTCTTGTCGACAATGTATTTACATTTGAAATAACACTTGATATAATGAAAGAAATCGAGAATCTTGAACCAAATTTTGTCAAAAAGTATCGACGTAAAAATAATTGGCCAAAATGGTAAGATGCTATACATGCTGAATTAAATTTGCTTAATAAGCGTTAAGTGTTTGGATCTATTGTCATCATGCCTGAAGCTGTGAAACTTGTGGGATATAAATAGATTTTTATGAAGAGACATATCCTCTTGTGGAGGATGCAATTATCTTACGTATGTGATTAGCCTGATTGTCTCTTAAAGACTTGATATGCGTCTAATAAATGTGGTAACCACATATTTATAAGGATCACTAGAAAGTGACATTTATATAAAATTTATGAAGGATTTAAGAAGCCTGGAGCATTTAATTTAATATCTCAAGAAATGGGTTCAACTAAACTACAAAGATTTTTGTAAGGACTAAAGCAATCCAGACGTATCAGACATAATCATCTTAGCATATATCTCTTAAAGGAAGGTTTCATATATAATGCTATTTGTCCATGTATTTTTCATGAGACGATCAAATTCCGGATTTGCTAGTTATCATTGTTGTATATAATATTGATAACTTAAATATTATTATGACTCCTGAAGAGTTCAAAGAAATTGTTCATATATAAAAAAAAGAGTTGAACATGAAGGATCTCAGAAAATAAAGTATTGCCTCGATCTGCAGATCGAACATTTGCCTTATGGAATATTTCATCCATTAAACAACTAATACAGAAAAGATCCTAGACCATTTTATATGAAAATGGCGCATCATTGAGTTTCTCGATGACGGTGTAACCATTTGATGAGAAAAAGGATCCATTTCATCCTTGAGATGGAAATGAGGAAGTCTTTGATGCTACCATATTTGAGTGAAATTGGAGCTCTTATGTATCTTGTTAATTGTACCCATCCAGATATATATAGCTTTTGCTACTAATCAATAAGTAAGATTTAGCTCATCTCCTATAAGGTGGCATTGGAACTGAATTAAGCATGTATTATGTTACCTTCAAGGAACAGTTGATTTGGGATTGCTTTATCTTAAAGGATCAAAACAAGAGATGATAGACTATGCAAATGCAGGTTACTTGTTAGATCCACATAAAGCTAGATCTGAAACTAGATATGTGTTCATATGTAGAGAAATTGCTATCTATTGGTGCTCACAGAAGCAAACACTCATTACCACTTCTTTAAATCATGTTGAAGTTATTGTACTCCATGAAGCAAATCGAGAATGTGTATGGCTGAGGTCCTCGACTTAACACATCTAAGTAATTTATGGGATACCTATCAATAAAGATCCAATAGTATTGTTCAAAGACAATACTGTATACGTCGCTCAAATAAAGGAATGATAAATTAAAAGTGACATATCAAAACACATACCCCCGAAATTTTTCACATCCACCCAAGCGCTTAAAAAAAATATGGATATTGACATCCAATATATTTGATCAAGTGACAATACAACAGATTTTTTCACAAAGGTACTTCCCACTACAACGTTTAGAAAGCATATCCACAGTATCGAAATGCATCATCTACGAGATTTATGAAGAATGACTATACATGTTAACTTGAGGGGGAGTTTACGTGGTTGTACCCTTTTTTCTTTATTATGGTTTTATCCTACTGGGTTTTCCTGATAAGGTTTTTAACAATGCAACATAAACACTTATAGATAAATGATGTATTCTTTTTCCCATTGCTATGGGTTTTATCCCACTGGGTTTTTCCTAGAAAGGTTTTTAATAAGGCATTATAAAAGGTAGACATCTAAGGGGGAGTGTTATGAATAGTAGTTGTCCACCTCATCAAAGTTACTATGCAAGTTAGTCAAAGTTAACGTTCATATCAAAATCTTATTGTGTAAATAGTACCCATAAATAGTAAGTACTGTGTAAATAGTAACTGTGAATAGTGTTGGTTACCGAATCGAATTCGGATGCGGAAGCGTGGGGGATGTAGCGGATTGTGTATAACAAAAATTTTCATAAAACTTTTGAGATACTCTAGATTATATTAATTTATGCACGAATAAATTAATCACATTAATTTATTTATTAGGAACTCAATTAGGAATAATACCTGGCAGCCGATTAAGATGATAACTTGAGTTCTTTTACCTCGAACAATCCTTGCTCCAAAGCCTTGTGTTTAGAAAACCAATATCTTCTACGTCAATTTCTAGAATGCATGAAGACGTGTGTGTGGGCACACCTGAGACAAACAAGATTAGAATAAACACTCTTATTTCCACAAACACCAACGCATGCAAGCTGTGGAATTTTTTTTTAGAGAAAACTTTTTTCCTCTCACTCTAAGAGAATTTCGGCCACCCTATAAAATTAGGGCAAAAAATTGTTTCAAAAATTGTCACGCGCAATTTTCTATTATTCTCTTATTTATAGAGTAGAAGTCAAACTTATAGAAGGAATCCAATCTTTATCTCCAAGATAAAGCTTGTCAATTATCTCTTATTTGAATTTGAAACAAAATATCATCTTTTTCTTTATCCATTATGGCCGGCCAAGATAGGGGATTCTCATCCCTGTGTAGGCGCTAATATTAGATAGGGAAGGAAGAGAAAATCATCCTTTATCCTGTAGTCCAATTTTGACTTAAATTCAAATTCCAATTTAAGTCAAACTTAAATTAATTTGAATTCTAAATTGAACAACTTATCAAATAAGTTTAAATGGATAAATCTAGATGTGTTCAAATTTAAATTTAAATAATCTCATTATTTAAATAATAATTAATTTAATTATTTTCGAGTGTTTAATTTTAGAATTTCGTAATTCTAAAATTCTCATTTTGCCCTTTGTGTCTAGTAGAATTACTTGGACAATGCGGGGACTAATGGACCTATAATTCCGAGCTCTAATAAAATTAATAATTAATTAAACACTTTAATTAATTAATTAATTCTATTAATTCCAATAGTTACTCCACTATAAACTTGGAATTGCACTCTCGAAATTATAGATATAAATTACTTCTAAACTATGAAGTGTCCATTTGATATAGTCACTGCATATAGATCGATCCTCCATAAATAATTCATAATTAGAGCTAGGTAAAATCCGTTGATCTCTTTAATTATATCTTTATCCTTGAGTACCATTGATTCTCTAATGGACAGTGATTCATAAAACACATTCATGAATCGGAGCTCCTACTGGTCCAAGTACCGAATCAACCCTCAAGAGAATTATTTATCTACTTCTTTCTCAAGAAGGAATGGATTCCATCTCGTATAATAACATTCCCGGCTACCTACTTCATCATGTCTCCAAAATACAAGAAATGGGATTAAGGATCTTAGAATCTGTACCGAGTAAATCAAAAGACACAAATCCATAAATAGGAGTCTGTTAAGAACTCAGGATTAAGATCATTCTATATATGACCATCGGTAGACTCAATTAAAATTTCTATACTTAACGGATATTATTAGAAATTCATATTGTGTCTGTAACATTGTTCCACATTATCTCATTATGTGAAATACACTTATTCAATATCTCACCATATTAACAGTGCAGATAATACCGTTCCATTCTAAATGGGAATGACATGCATTAATAATGTTTTAATTAAAGATTCTGAACTTTAATTAAATTCATTATGAATAATATTTTTTATTATTATCCTTAAACATTATCCTCTCGTAATAACACTTATATACAATGTTTAAGTTCACATAAATAATCATGGAATTTTCATTGATATTCATAAAATATTCACAAATATATACAAAAAAAAAATGATGAATAAACTCTTTTATTAAATAAATAATAAATATCCTATTACATCTTATGCTTCTAGGACACAATTCCCAACAATCTCCCACTTGTCCTAAAGTAGGTAGAAGATGTCTCCAATCCTGAAACTTTCTAGGTATATATGAATGATATATGTCTGGAACAACTTCCAGATCAGTTAAGAATTTCTAGAGTCAGGTTGCTTTCTTTTGCTGCTTCACAAGCTGCTACACATTAACTCTTAATGATAGAATTAGCAATCACACTTTGCCAACAACTTTTCTTGTCATGACTCCTTCACCTAGTGTAAACACAGATTTGGATGTTGACTCTCAAAATCTATGCATGACTCATAGTCAAAGTCTATGTATCCTGCGAAAGATAACTCTTTCACTAATTAAACTATCTTATAGTTTCTTGTTTTCCTTATACACTTAAGGATACACTACACGGCTGCTCAATGATCGAATCTTGAGTTCAACTGACAATGACTGACTACTCCCACTGGATATCAGATATTCGAGCTGTAAAGAATAAGAACGTCTTCTTTTCTTTTGTTTGAAACATCTTGGTTTTGATCAAATCCATAAGACTTAATAGCCGCATCAAACCTGATATTCCATGATCTAGAAGTTTGCTTCAATCCATAAATGGATCTCTACAGTTTGCATACTTTCTGCTCTAGGCCTTTCTCTATGTAACCCTCTGGCTGATCGATATAGATGGTTTCCTCAAGATAACCATTCAAAAAAGCTGTCTTGACATCCATCTGCCATATCTCATATTCAAAATATATTGTTATGGCTAAAAGTATTCGGATGGACTTAAGCATGGCCACCGGTGAGAGAGTTTCCTCATAGTCAACTCCTTCTTTCTGGTTGTAACCCTTAACCACTAGCCTTACTTTATAAGTCTCTACTTTTCCATCCACTCATCTTCTTCTCTTGAAGATCCACTTGCATCCAATAGGTTTTACCCCTTCGGGTAGATCTACAAATTGCCAAATTGAGTTCGAGTACATGGACTTTATCTCGAGTTTCATAGTTGCTTGCCACTTTTCCTTATCAGAATTATCCATCGTAGCCTTAAAGGTCAACAGATCCTCCTTACTGTCATCCGCAGTGACGACATGTGCTTCTTCGATATACCGGTCAGGTAACCTGCTTACCCTTCCACTACGATGAGGTGCCACAGGAGTTTGATTAGGAATCATGGTCTTACTTCTTAGCATTCCAACAACTATTGTCGGTAGTGGTCCAATCTTATTGAAAAGTAACTTTTCAGAACTACTTTGCTTCTAGGCTTGAAAATTATCATATAGTCATGCTCTAGAAATTTGGCATTTGTTGATACAAATACCCTTTGATTCTTATGACTATATAAAATAATCCTTTTCTTGTCCCCATTGCATATCCCACATAATATGCATATTTTTTTATCTTGGTTCTAACTTTCCAGTCTATTGTTTCATCACATGAGCCGGACACCCCTACATGCGAATATGCTTCAGAATATACATATCGAAGTAGGAACTGAAGAATAACTCAACATTGATCTTATCATGTCGAGCAAAGTCTGATTTCTCCTTTCAGCTACACCATTCTGTTGTGGTGTACCAGGTGCAGTCAATTGGGATACCACACCTTCTTCAATCAAGAAAACCTAAAACTCTTGGTCCAGGTATTCACCCCCTCGATCTAATCGAAGTGTCTTGATTGATTTACCTAATTATTTTTCAACTTTTGCTCATAATTCTCTAAACTTTCTAAAAGTTTCAGATTTTCGTTGCGTTAGGTAAACATAATCATATCTCGAATAATCATCAATAAAAGTAATGAAATATTCATAACCTCCTTTATCTTGGACGTTTAACGATCCATATACATCCGAATGTATTAGCTGAAGAGGTTCTGTGGCTCTTTCTCCTTTCGATATGGAAGGCCCCGTGGTCATTTTGCCTCCCAGACAAGATTCATAGGCTGGAAGCTTACTAACTTTTAGTTTTTGTAAAGGACCATCCTTTACCAGTCTTTAAATCTTGTTTAGGCTAATATGACCAAGTCTAAGATGCCACATATATGTGTTATTTATCGTGAGAGATCTTTTACTTCTTATTCTTAGGTTCGGTAGCTTTTGAACATTTGAACATTACACAGTGAGCCAGGCATCGGTTTAAACGGTGTAAACCTTTTTCCAAATATCCAAAATAAATATCAGAACCATTCCGAAAGATGTGGACTAGATTATTATTAAAGGCAATTGTTCAAATAATTTGGAATTAGAAATCAAATTTCTTTTTATGCTTGGAGGGAAATAAACATTGTTCACAATAAGGTATTTCTAAAATTGAAGTCTAACTTCTCCCACTGCTTTTGCCAATATCCTCGCGGTATTCTCAGTTTCATCATGTAGTCCCTGACGGCAAGGTCTTTGTAAGAACTAATATTTTGCAAAGAATCCAAAACATGATTAGTTGCTCCCGAATCAACTATCCAGGACGAGGAATCACCCTCTACTAAAGATGTTTCTAGAATTAGTAAATCTTATTTACTTTGATTCTTTTTCTTTGTTTAGGTGGAAATAATTTCCATTTAAGGGCTAAAACTTAATAAAGAAAACAAAGATGAGTAGCAACTCCCGAATCTACTATCCAGGAATAAGGAATCACCCTTTTACTAAACATGTTTTTAGAACTAGCAAATCATATTTGCTTGAGTTCCTTTCTTTATTTCGGGAAACAATTTCCTTGTAAGAACTAAGACTTAATAAAAAAAATAAACATGAGTAGCAACTCCCGAATCTACTATCAAGGAATAAGGAATCACCCTTTTTACTAAATATGTTTTTAGAACTAGCAAATCATATTTACTTGAGTTCTTTTCTTTATTTCAGGAAACAATTTTCTTGTAAGAACTAAGACTTAATAAAGAAAACAAAGATGAGTAGCAACTCCCGAATCTACTATCCAGGAATAAGAAATCACCATTTTTACTAAACATGTTTTTAGAACTAGTAAATCATATTTGCTTGATTCTTTTCATTTATTTTGGTGGAAACGACTTTCCTTTTGTCTTTTACTAAGGGCTCTTACAGTATTTAGCCAACCCTTTTGTTTTATGGATTTCCATATACGGTATCTGATGACTACATTATCTCATAAGCTGTCTCCATGCCTTCATACTTCTTGTGAATTACCACGCACAACCCTAGCTAACATTTGGCTACTGTGTTTTCGTTAAGGACAGGAGGACAATCCTCCATTTGGGACAAACTTATATTCATCACATGAATGTAAGTTGTTTATGTTACTTTACCACTCCGTATAGTTTATCTCTAGTCAGTGTTTCAGTTTTGTATAGTGAGATTATAGGATTTGACATATTGTTAGGAAATAAGTAGAATATTCATCTAATCAATTTATGTGCATGAATATCAAAACATGTGAATTTAGGCACAATTAAATATGATGCATGATGCACATGAAAAATACATAAATCATGTTTTAATTTTAGGTGCCAACGATAATCTAATTTACCACGAATATAGTGTCGCCGTAGGGTAGGTCAAAATATCACAAATTGAACCGAGACCTTTGCAATTAATAAATATAATCAAAATATCTCATATTTTCATATTTATCAACTACCGTAAATTTTGATCAAAAATATAATCAACAATTTGATTATATTTTCATGAGTGTAACCCATCATTTCATATTCTACAGACGTAACTCTGTAGTGCCACCGTAGGTAGGTCAAACCGGAAATACATCCTTGAATCCTATCGCAACGAAGTCAACCTTGTTATTGATCCAAAAGAACACTTTTCGTAGGGAGTGCGGAATCGGTGCCGCCGTGAAGCCCCTTTCGAATCTCACGGTGTTGAACTAACGATGCAGACCAATTGGTTGTATTGTCATACAACCCTCTCCCACTCATTATTTTGTAAATATGTATTTTATTTTGAAAAATCATCTCATGTTTTAAAAAAAATGATAAATAAATAATTTATTTTTCAGACATGTGAAATTCTAAAATTTAACTCTTAAATTCAATTTCACATATAACATTATTTTGTAAATCAATTTTGCAACTTAAATCAATTTAATCATATTAAATCAATTTTAGCGCATGGTTCTAATTTTATTTTATTTTTCTAAAACGCTTTTATAATAAATAATAATGCGCGTGTATGCATGGCATGCTATAAAAATATGAGTAGACACACTATATCTATATGGCATGTTATATGCATGAACATTTAATATATAATTATCAACATAAAAAATAAATATATGCAATCGGCTATTGAGATGGATTTGACCGGGTCTCATGGAAAATATAAATTACAACCAAATCGAATAAATAAATAATTACAATAATTATTTTCTTCCGTTACATCAACGGGTCTTCGATTCTTGAATTCTTCATTCTTTGGCTTCATTCTTTGTCTTAGGGTCGGATTTCACCTTCTTCAGGGTCAAAAAATCTTCCAGGTCCATCAGCACGCATTACGAGGATTTTAGAAACCTTAAGGCCCGTTCGGGGCCCATTGACCACGTCTGGGGAGCTAGCCACGCGCTTGGGTGCGCTAGTCGTGCCCCTGGGTACGCGCGCGCGGGATGGCCGTGCGCTGGGCGTGCACGCGCAGTCTGACGGCGCGCTGTCTGGGTACGCGCGCGCGGTCTGACGGCGCGCTACCTGGGCGCGCTTATGTGCGAACTGTCCGCACGCTCGCGGC
>NW_010365594.1:220880-223895 GCF_000414095.1 Morus notabilis
GCGCGCGCTGGTCGCGCGTGCTGGGCACGCGCTGGGCGCGCTCTGTGTGCGCGCTGGTCGTGCTCTGGGCTACTTTTTGGGCACTGGTCTGGGCAGATTTGGGGTTGTTTCTGGGCAGCTATAAACTTGATCTTCCAGGCTTCCTTTTGATTCAAAATCAAAACCCTAATTCTATCCAAATCCTAGAATTACAATAATTCTAATCCCGAATAAAATTACAAATAATTTAATTTGAACGAAGTTAATGCGATCCATGGAACCATATAATTAACGACCAAATCCATCATCCATACATTCATCAACATGAATTAAAGATAAACATCCATAAATGCAAGTGCCTACCTATCACATACATAATTAAATATCACATATTTCATATATTAATTTTGATTATCAAATAATCAGAGCATAAATTAATATCGTCTATAGACCGCTCTGATAGCAATTATTGGTTACCGAATCGTATTCTGATGCAGAAGCTTGGGGGAGGTGGCGGATCGTGTATAACAAAAATTTTCATAAAACCTTTGAGGTACTTTATAGATTATATTAATTTATGCACGAATAAATTAATCACATTAATTTATTTATTAAGAACTCAATTAGGAATAATACCTGGCGGCTGATCAAGATGATAACTTGAGTTCTTTGACCTCGAATAATCCTTGCTCCAAAGCCTTATGTTTAGAAAACCAAATGTCTTCCACGTCAATTCCTAGAATTCACGAAGACGTGTGTTTGGGCACACCTGAGACAAAATGGATTAGAATAAACACTCGAATTTCCACAAACACTAACGCATGCACGATGTGTAATTTTTTTTTTTTTTGGAGAAAATTTTTTTCCTCTCACTCTAAGAGAATTTTAGTCACCCTATAAAATTATGGCAAAAAATTGTTTCAAAAATTGTCACGCGTAATTTTCTATTTTTTCTTATTTATAGAGTAGAAGTCAAACTTCTAGAAGGAATCCAATCTCTATCTCCAAGATAAAGCTTGTTAATTATCTCCTATTTGAATTTGAAACAAAATATCCACTTTTCCTTTATCCATTATGGCCGGCCAAGATAGGGGATTCTCATCCCTGTGTAGGCGCCAATATCAGATAGGGAAGGAAGAGAAAATCATCCTTTATCCTGTAGTCTAATTTTGACTCAAATTCAAATTCTAATTTAAGTCAAACTTAAATTAATTTGAATTCTAAATTGAACAACTTATCAAATAAGTTTAAATGGATAAATCTATATGTGTTCAAATTTAAATTTAAATAATCTCATTATTTAAATAACAATTAATTTAATTATTTTCGAGTGTTTAATTTTAGAATTCCGTAATTCTAAAATTCCTATTTTGCCCTTTGTGTCTAGTAGAATTACTAGGACGACGTGGGGACTAATGGACATATAATCCCGAGCTCTAATAAAATTAATAATTAATTAAACACTTTAATTAATTAATTAATTCTAGTAATTCCAATAGTTACTCCACTATAAACTTGGAATTGTACTCTCGAAATTATAGATATAAATTACTTCTAAACTGTAAAGTGTCCATTTGATATAGTCACTGCATATAGATCGATCCTCCATAAATAATTCATAGTTAGAGCTAGGTAAAATCTGTTAATCTCTTTAATTATATCTTTATCCTTGAGTACCATTAATTCTCTAATGGACAGTGATTTATAAAACACATTCATGAATCGGAGCTCCTACTGGTCCAAGTACTGAATCAACCCTTAAAAGAATTATTTATCTACTTCTTTCTCAAGAAGGAATGGATTCCATCTCGTATAATAACATTCCCGGCTACCTACTTCATCATGTCTCCAAAATACAAGGAATGAGATTCAGGATCTCAGAATCCATACCGAGTAAATCAAAAGACACAAATCCATAAATAGGAGTCTGTTAAGAACTCATGATTAAGATAATTCTATATGTGACCATCGGTAGACTCAATTAGAATTTCTATACTTAACGGATATTATTAGAAATTCATATTGTGTCTGTGTCCTTGTTCCACATAAGCTCATTATGCGAAATACACTCATTCAATATCTCACCATATTAACAGTGCGGATAACACCGTTCCATTCTAAATGGGAATGACATGCATTAATAATGTTTTAATTAAATATTCCAAACTTTAATTAAATTCATTATGAACAATATTTTTTATTATTATCCTTAAACATTATCCTCTCGTATAGAACACTTATATACAATGTTTAAGGTCACATAAATAATCATTGAATTTTCATTGATATTCATAAAATATTCACTAATATATACACAAAAAAATGATGAATAAACTCTTTTATTGAATAAATAATAAATATCCTATTACATCTTATGCTTCTAGGACACCATTCCCAACAAATAGTGTCAAAAATTTTCTTATAAATAGAGCTATAAGGTTCTTCATTTTGTACACCTTCACAAGATTAATGAAATTATCTATCTTTAGTTTCTTCTTAGTTTTGCATTTTCTTAGTTTTCATAACAAAAACTATACACACGCACATATATAATATTAAGGGTAAAATACTTGAGTCTTTCATTGTCTAAACATAAATATAGCCACAGTCATATAAAAATATTAGATCACCATACTTAAATAGATAAATCTTTTAAGATGTAAGTTTAATACCTTATAAAAGTATAATTTTTCTCCTTCACTTTTTTTCTCATCTCTCCTCAAACTCTAATATATAATATTAAACAAACTAGCAAAAAGAAAGGGAATGAAATCATGATTATAAGAAGGGTAACCGGAAGAACTATGGGTGCGTTTGGAATTGGTTCCAAAACGTTTTTGTTTTTTGTATGAAAATGAAAATGAAAAAGTTTTTAGTTTCATTTTGGAATCATTTCTGAAAATGTGTTTGGTAGTTTTATTCTCAGATTGTTTTTAGTTTAAAAAAAACTGAAATTGTGTTTGGTGGTTAATTTTTAAAAACATGTAATAATATTTAAATTAATAATATATTAAATATATTAAATAAATAATAATA
>NW_010365594.1:223918-264762 GCF_000414095.1 Morus notabilis
GGGCAGTCACAGAAGAGAGAGAGGGAGGAGAGAGAAAGCGAGAGTGAGAGAAAGAGGCTACAAGTTAGTGGAGGAGAAAGGAGATTTCCAGATCTTCCGGTGAACAACCACTGTCTGCGGAGTTGAGTCGTTGAAGACGCCGATGAAGACGAAGAGGCCGAGATTGGTGTGGTACGGGAAAAAAGTGAGGTGAAAATGAAAATGGGAAAACTGTGCAATTTTATGAGAAAGACCAAAAACATTTTCAGTTTGTTTTTTATTAAATGGGGCTCCAAACACAATCTTCAAACCATTTTCAGTTTTTGCTTCTCAAAAAACGTGAAAAATGGAAATAAAAACAGAAACAAACAGGGCCTATATACTTTGAGTAATAGCGTGAATTTTTTATTCTTTTTATTTATTTTAAAATGGAGAGGACAATTAATATAAAAATAATTAGGATATCTCAACTCAGTTAACAAATATTAACTTATCTCAGACCAATCAAACACTCCACTCAATTTATTTAGTTTAAAGAAAAAAAAATGAAAAGAGTTTGAAATGAAATATAAAATTCTAAAAAGAAAACATTATACTCAAGAAAACCTTCTTTTTTTTTTAATAAATGATGAAAAAAAAAAACAACTGGCATTAAGGCGAATTAAGACATCTCCACTAGATTGATATTTCTTGAAACTCTTATTCCCCAAGCTTCCCACTCCATATTATTAAATAAAAGAAAGAAAATCCAAAACTAATACCTGAAATACATTAGTAGCTAAAAATTACAAACAGTGAGCTAACGCCATAAGATTAAGCCGAAACTATACCTTTGAAAATTAGCTCTCAAAATAGGCTTAAGTAAAAATCCTTTCTAGTAGAATTACAAAGGAAAAATTAGCTCCGTTCATTTTACTGATTCGAGTTTTACAATAGTAAAAAGCTCTTAAAAATAGTCACATTTAACTTTTTTACTATAGTAAAAAGCTCTCACATAAAGTCATATTTCAACTCGAATTAAAAACTCAAATCAGCAAACTAAACGGGCCCTTAGAAAGTAAAAAAGAGCGTCTATGCTTGTATTAAAAGACATCCACTAAGAACTCCTGAAAGACTTCCAAAATGACTGAAAAATAAATGTTGTGTTTGGAATTGTTCTTGTTTTTGTTTTCCATGTTTTTGAGAAAGAAAAAATGAAAATGATTTCAAAACGGCGTTTGACATAATTAAAAATAAGAAGCGGAAATAAAAATGATTTTTTGGTTTAGTGTAAAATGGAAGAGAAATGAAAAATAATTTTTAGTCGTTTTTCATTTTTTGTTTTCGTTTTCTCTCTCTCGGGCAGAGAAAGAGACATTAATAAGTTTTTTTATACTGAAAACTATTTTTTGATAAAACTACCAAACGTATTTTCAAAAATAATTTCTGTCTGAGATTGAAAACGTATTCATTTCTATTTTCATACAAAAAATAAAATCATTTTAGAACGAATTTTAAACGCACCTAAAAGCTTCCACTTCCATCATCGTGAAAGAAATGTAAAAATAACAAAAAAAAAACACAATAAAATAACACGTGAAAAATAGTCTGCAAACACGTAGCCTTAGTAAAAAAAATAACAATTTTAACAAACGTAAAAATAGTCTGCAAACCAGCAAAGAAGCACAAAATAATTACATGAAGATTTGGAATCACGAAGAGAGAACAAGCCAAGAAATAAAAGGTGACTAAATCTAACGATCGATGATCTAGCTACCTAGGTGTCTCATTAAAAATTTATTGATTTCAGCCCTTTTGCTGAGTGTTGGTTCATATCGAAACAAAATGTTAAATATTCACAAAGCTTTTTCGTGTGTCCCGTCAGCTAGCAAGGATACGGCAATTTCTTCGAGATAGGGCACATGGATAATTCTTGTACCCACTTCCTTATTCTAAGGAATTTACACATGTTGAACGGAAATTCAGAAAAGTGCTTATTATTAATGGTTGTCAACTTAGTTGTGATGTGAAGTTATTTTTGAGACCTCACATATGTGTATACCAGCTAAGAAATTATTCGGTAAACTCTAGGTATCATGTAAGTATGCACGATAACATGGCATAGTTACTCTAAAGAATATAACTAACATTTTGAAACTCACAAAGGCAAGTTTGTTCAATATCTTAAAAGTTTTTGATTGATTATTGGTCAGCAAATTAGAACGTTTATCTTTATTACTTGTACTATATATATATACATAGAATTTCTCTGTCAATTTATTATGTGTTGAAGCTTGACTTACTAAAGAGTGAAATTAATAATGAATAGTGCTTTCGTGATATTATAACAGTGTCCAGTCTTTTTCCTCCTTGAGTTTTGAAAAATTTCTGTGTTCCCTCACTATCCGAGCACGAATATATCGGCTATGGAGAAACATAAATTATACTAATGGCCAACTGTTAAGATGGATATGTTGTTAGTTGATGAAGAGGCAATTTTATTTAAATTTTTTATTTTTTTACATGAATATAAAAATAAAAATATATATGTTTATTTATATTATATAGTATATAAATGATAACAATATGATTTATACTTATTGTAGCATGAAGCAATACACGATATTGTTCGAGTAAGAGATGCCGATTACATGACACATACTATAGAAGAAGGCATCATATATGAAATTACAAATTTTTTCATCACCACCAACAAACCAAAGTACAAAATTGTTCCTCATATAGCAATTTTATTGGATAACATATTTATATATATTTATTTGATATTATAATATATAATATTTAATAAATATGTTTAAATATGTTTACTGGATATAATGTATATATATATTATTGTTGTGCCAAACGTCAAATTAACAGATTTAAGACAAAATATGAATAATTAAAAAATCTAAAAAATATAAGGACTTAATGTGGTTCGGCTTTTAGCTTATGTCCACGAACAGAAATGACAAAAATATTCTACTATAACTAAAAAGAGATTACAAAAACCTGACAAATATTTCTCACCACTAAAATCTCAAATACACTTAAAATCTCTTAACTCAAAAGTAAGAATCATAACTGTCAAAGAATAAATCTACGACCAAATATTCCTACACCAAAATAAAAGAGAGAAAATTGTGTATCAATGAGATAGATAACTAATGTGCGGCTGCTACGCGGCTCTAAATCACACGTCCATAATTATGGGCCCGTTCAGTTCGCTGATTCGAGTTTTTAATTCGAGTTTAGATGTGACTTTATGTGAGAGCTTTTTACTGTAGCAAAAAAGTTAAATGTGACTGTTTCTGAGAGCTTTTTACTGTAGCAAAACTCAAATTCTAAACTCGAATCGGTGAAATGAAAAAGGCTTATGCTTCCAAAGTGAGTCGGCAAACCATGTGCAAAGCTTGGTCAGCAAGCTAAGTTAATGAGAGAGGCTTGGGCCTTGGCCCAATAGCTAATTTGTGGCTTAATTAAAGCCACAAATCCAACAATCTCTACCTTGGTAAAAATTAAGTCAAGTCTAAATAATGAAATTCTTTTGCCATCTCCTCTAAAACCCCGCAGGGCTAATCACAATTTGCAACACTAAATAAGTCCAAGCGATGCTTGAACTTTCAATTGGCAACCAACTTGATCATGGAAGTTGTCACAACTGATTCAAAACAAACTAAATTGTCAAGCTTCACCTACTCACGAACACTGCAACTACTAACTTCTTGTTTTCAAATAGGATGGCAAACTCATCAACTTTACTAATTATCAACTTGGTGACTTTGACCCAACAAACCACAACCAATGGCCATTCACCCCAAACTCAAATCCTAGGAATATTTTTACCCTTCGCTCAAGCGTACCATCATTGACATGAGTCCATGCAAAACAACCAAATCTTGAAACAAAATCAACAGATCAACCAAATCATATGTCAAACGGAGTTTTCAATCTAAATGCAGTTGATGGAGATCTAACCAAATAGCAGTCTGGAAAACCAAATTTAGAAAGCCAATAACAAGCTTTCCCCAAGAGGGTCTGTTAGGTTCCTACTTAGTTTCCAATTATCACAGCAAAATATTGATACAAATCCAACGTTGAGCCATGCTCTTTTATTAATTCCAATCTCAACTTTCTCTCGAGAGGTTCTTTCTTACACAAAACAAACCACAACAAGAAAAGAAGAAAATAGCATAAATGAAAATGGCAGAAATGAACTCTGGAGAATTCGAGGTTCTCCATCCTCCCAATGGTCCAAAATCTTTCCAATTCAACGACGCCCTTCCCTAGGACCTCCACCGCCTAAAATACTCCCCAGCACTCCCTCTCGTAACCAACTTGCCACCTCAGCAACCTCTTTCACATATTTCCACTTCCCTCCCCCATACGCAACATATTTCCCTTTTGGCCCCTTTGACTCGAGTAAACCAACCTAATAGGTGGCCTAACAGGGTCATACCATCTGCGACGAACAATTATTGTGGTAAATTCCAAGTAGTGCGGTGTCTTATTATCTTCTTCTCGCAGAACTCATTCAAATAACTCTCACCAAATTGCACACAACATCATAGTCATCAACAAATGTCAAAACTGACATCCCCATATCACTCACATGACCCGAATACAAATGCCATGAACGAGTGATCCCAAAATCTGAATCCAAACAAGATGAGATCGTAGTAGTACCAATAATTGTACTACCCTGTAGAAAATAGAGGTCATTATGCAACTCACCCTTAATCACCACAGAAGCTCCCATACCTACTCTCAGAACTCCACCTTCAACGGAATACCCATAACCTCGTGAGTCAAGAGTCCCTAACGGAACAAGATTTTTCTTCACATGTGGCACATGCCTAGCATCAGTCAAAGTCCTAACTCTGCTATCAAATATCTTAATTCTAATGGTTCCAATACCGACAATTTTACAGGACATATCATTCCCCATAAAAATAACACCCTCATCAATAGACTGATAATAAATAAACCAATCTCTATTATGGCACATATGTTGAGGACATCCAGAATCAAGAAACCTACTCAATTACCATACACAGATAGGAGACAATCATCATAATACTCAACAACATTGGTATTATTATCAATTGATGCTTCTTCACCAGTTTCTTTGTTTCCTTTGAGCTGTGGGCAGTCAGATTTCCAATGCCCTAATTGGCGACAATAATTGTAGTTGCCTTTTCTATTCTTAGCCTTCTCTCTATTTTATTTTTGCCCTTTTCAATTCCTTTACTTCTAACAGCGAATGCACTTGATTGTTTTTCATCCTGATTTTCAAACATTTTTTTCTTCAATTCTTTGGAATTCAAAGACGCCTTAACGTCTTCCAACGAAATAGTGTCTCTACCATATAGCATAGTATCAACAAAGTGCTCATACGAACATGGTAAATAACATAACAAAATTAGGGCTTGGTCCTCATCATCAATTTTCACATTAATATTTTTCAAATCTAGAATAATTCTATTAAATTCATCAAGATGTCTTTGAATAGATGTACCTTCTGACATGCGAAGAGTGTACAAACGTTGTTTCAGATATAGTCGACTGGTGAGAACTTAGTCATATAAAGACTTTCAAGCTTAAGCCACCACCCGGCAGCAATAGTCTCGTTAATAACCTTGTGCAACACCTTATCTGCCAACGACAACAGAATAACACTATGTGCTTTCTTCAAGAGGTCTTCTTTCACATCATCTGACAACATTGACGGGAAAGCCTCGCCTTTTAGCGCCTTGAACAACCGTAACTGAACTAATAAGGCTCGCATCTTGACACGCCAAAGACTAAAATCATTCTTCCTGTCGAATTTTGTAACTTCATATTTTGCCGTCATTGTGGAAGCCATAAATCCCAAAATAACTTGACGAATAAACCAAAGCTCTGATACCATTTGTTGTGCCAAACATCAAATTAAACAGATTTAGGATAAAATATGAATAACTAAAAAATCTAAGGAATATAAGGATTTAACGTGGTTCGACTTTTAGTCTACATCTACGAACAAAAACGGCAAAGAAATTCCACTAAAATTAAAAAAAAATTACAAAAACTTATTAAATATCTCTCACCACCCAAATCTCGAATACACCTAAAATCTCTAATCCAAAAGTAAAAATTATAACTGTCAAAAAGAGAAAAATTGTGTATTAATAGGATAACTAATCTGCAGCTGCTACGCGGCTCTAAGTCACACGTCCATAAGCATATTTATATATGCTTTCAAAGTGAGTCGGCAAACCATGTGCAAAGCTTGTTCGGCAAGCAAGTTAATGAGAGAGGCTTGGGCCTTGGCCCAATAGCTAATCTGAGGCTTAATTAAAGCCACGAACCCAACATATATATATATATATATGTATATATAATATCCAATAAATATGTTATTGAGGTATATACATGTATATATGTATGGACGAATATTGTATGTACGATGACATGGAAAGGAGGATCTATGGTGCCAATATATGACCATTATCAATATTCTGAAGTTCAATAATAATTCATTTCTTTTTTCCTTCATAATTATCTTTTTTTTTTTTCTTGCTTTCATCCCCTCATGGGCCACCAACCGCCGAATAATGCATAAATGCTAATCCTAGTTCGGTAGGAAACAAAAATCATGCGTTTAAAAAAATCCATTAGTAGTTGAGACCACGTTATGGACATGAAGGAAAAATGAAAATATTCATGAAATTTGTCTAATCCCACCACATAAATTAATAATGGGTTACACAATGGGAGTGACATCTTTCCTACCAACAAATAAAACTTCTTTTCCAACTCCTCCCACAAGAAAAACATGACCAGAAAATCTTAACGCCAATTCTAAGCCTCTTAAATAATGTGGTAATTTCAGTATATTTTGTCGTATATTAATTGTTGTTTATATTCATGGTAACTTCCGAAATTAGAAGCTTAAAAGAAAACGGATAATGATTAAAAAAGTATCCCTGTTTTTAGTTGAAATGCAAGAATTCTTGTATTTTTAAAAATACTGATTTCTTTTCCTGTGTATTTAAAAAATTTATATTCATTCGTATATGAATTAATCCAAATCTACCTTTAATGTCAGATTAGGCAAATTTAATTGCAAAAAACAACAACTACCCTTCATAAAAGAAGTTTTATATATATGTATAGATATATATTATTATTTTTTTCCAGTGAAGTTTCAAGAGCAGTAACTTGATTCTCAAAGTCAAGACATTTGAGAATAACCAAGTTTGGTTTTAAAAGTATTTTTGCTGATATTTAACAAAACTTTTGTCTATAAAATAAAATGCCCCTTTTTTTTGGGACAACAAAAAGTCCTTTCACATGAACTTAGGACTTTTGCAATCGCGATTGATGTAAACATGAAGAAAGTGGTTTCTAACTTCTATTAATTAACTATGCCAACCTTGCAACAGTTAAATATATAACCGACAAACAAAAACAAAAAAAAAAAAGAAAAAAAAAGCTTTGTCAAAGGTTGACATATATATTTAAAGAAATTATATATATAGTAAGAAATGTCCATGATCCATAACCAAACTGATATATCTTCTTTCTTGAAGTTAAAACCTAACCTTGAAAAGGCTCAATGATATTGCAAAAAACTTCCAACCATTCTCAACAACTAGCCAGCAAGAGCAAACCTTCAAAATTAATTATACCACACAATTATTACAAACCCTACCACACATATGTAATTTAAATGGTTAAGAATAAAAAATAACACAGTATATGCATATCATGATAGCAATATTATTTGTTCCGAAGCATTACAACCTCGCCCTCTCACAAGGAGGTGGTGGGGAAGGGGGTGGCCCCACCTATGGGATCCACGTGATTCCTACTGCTTTTGAGAGAGTGGGTTGGCCTGTTTATTTCACCGCTTCGAATTTAAAATTCGAGTTTTACTATAGTAAAAAGCTCTCACACAAAGTCACATCTCAATTCGAATTAAAAACTCGAATCAACTTAAATTTTTTGGAGAAAATTGTTGATCTTATCTTTAAAGTGTATAAATTTAAATTTTTATCTCGTACTCTTGATAAATATTTTTTTAAATAATTAATTATTTAACTAAAAAAGATATTTATTAAAAATAAAGGTAAAAGTCAAGACCAAAACATTACAAAAGATATTTATCTCTTTTTTCCTTAGTTTTGTCATTCGATCTCATGCATGTATTAGAGGAGATTCCTCTTTCAAGTAATGAATGAAAACGTTATATAAAGGTATCTCTACAGGGCACCAAAGAGTTGTTTATATCTTAATTTAGTCAATTACTTAGGGCTTATTATTTTTTAGATCAAAACTCAAAAAAAAATTGAAAGTTATAACTTTATTCAAGTTTATGTTCTTTTGAAAAATTTGAGTTTAAACTCGAGTTTTAACTTGAGTTTGGGGCTAAAATTTGAGTTCAAGTTCCCCCTTCAACTTAAGTTCTTAAACTCAAACTCAAATTAATGAATAATATTTTTTCTATTCTTAAAAACACCATAATTTTTTCGTTTTAATTCCGATTGAGATGATTTTTTTTCTATATGTTCACAATAAAAAGACGAATAAAACCACATCCATATACCCTATTAAAATTTTCCATTACTATTGAGTTTTTATTAAAATACTATCTGAATACAAATTCAAGTTTTGACTCACCCAAACACAAACTCAAATAGATTATCAATTCAAATCATAACTCAAATATGCACATCTAAATACAAACTCAAATTACAACTTCAACTTGAGTTATAACTCAAATTCAACTCAAAATTTACACTCAAATTATTATAATTTAAAAATGCAACCGAATAAGCCTTTGATAAGTTGTTGAAACAAAATATATAAACCAAAAAGACAAAGATGGGTAGCTAGCAAGTTCTATCAAAATGGTTTTGTTATAGTTTTCAGAGGATTGAACAAAATCTACCTTTTTTTTTTTTTTGGGATAACTAAACTCCACCTTTTTATATACAGAGAGAACCTCTATCCATTCTTTTCATTTGTTTGTTTTGCAAGTAAGGTGGGGCCTTTTAGACTTCCTTTTAGACTTGATAAGTAGAAGTACTGAAATGACCCCACATATGACCCATAAAGTTGGATAATTCTTCAATAATAAATCTATTAGAATTCATGACGACTTTGAGTTAAAATAATCACTTTATACAGGTTTTTATCATATGTAATCTCATTATCAGATTAAATTAAAATAATAATATACACCATGGAAAAACAATTGGAATCTTACATTATGAAACGAAATATTATTTATAAGGTGTAGAAAAAGCTTAAATAAAACAAATTCTAAGGATAGTATATATTTTATCAAAACCATATCAAAATAAATTTTCTTAAAAGATTTTTTTTTGTAGACATTAAAAATAAACTATTGAAAAGATTTCATTTTCAGTTATCAAATCTGTATCAGAATTTTTTTATTATGCATATTTTTTTAATTTAATATAATTTTAATCATATCAAACAACAAAGAATTGACCATATCAATAATAAGAGGGACTTTTTTTTTCTCCTTATGCTCAACAACATGGAGGAGATCTTTTTTTTTTTATCAATAATAATTTTTTTCCCGAGTCTTATGGAGAATTTTTTTTATAAAAAAATTAGGTATTCTTTATCATGAGATCTTAAAAAAATCTCTACCAATAAAATTCTCACTTTAACAATTAAATTAATTTTTCAATGTTAAATTTATATAAATATATATTAAAAATTTATAACGTATTACATAGAACTATTTATACCACAAATTTAATAGTTAAAAATGAGAATTTCTTTTACGAGGATTCGACCGAAGAGGTTGTCAAAAATTATTAAATAAAAAAACTATGGGCCCACACGTGGTAGAATCTCACAGGCGGGGGAGGGAATGATAACCACGACTAAACATTTTTCTCAGACAATCCCTCTGCTTTTTGTTTGTGGGGTCGTTCATTTGTTCCTCGTTAATCCATTTTTCTCTGTCCTATTTTTTCTCGATCTTCTCCTCCGCCAACTACAAACTTCTTTCCTTCTGTCTTTCTTTCTAACTTTCTCGGAAAAAAAAAAAAAGAAAGGTTTATTTTTATCTTTTTGCTGCAAATAAACGCGCCAAATTCTCTCTAGTATTGAAAAGAAAGACAGGCAAGCAAAACAACCAACATTTCTAATCATAGAAGACTTCTTGTTTTCTTTTCTTTTCTATTCTTTTCTTCCGAGGATTGCATAACAAAACAAGGTAATCTTTTCTTTCTCTTTTCTCTTTTTTGTTTTGTTTTGTTTTGTTTTTTTTTTGTTTTTAGATTTGTTCTGGGTTCTGTTCCTTATAAAAGAGCAACCTTTTTCTTGATGATGAAGTGCAATTAAGTTTTTTTTTTTTTTTTTTGGGGGGTCTTTCTGGCGTTTTCTTGGCTATGAATTTAATCTGTAATGAGAAAACCAGTTCTTCTACGATCAAATATGAAATGGAATGGTATTTGTTGTGATATTTGAAGAGAAAAACAGAGCTTGTCTTAATTATTTTCTAATGCAATTGACTTGATATTTAGCTCAGTAATTGTTTCATAACTCACAAGCAAATCGTTTTATTCATTTTTTATTTTTCATGTTAAAGATTTCTGCTTTATCTGGCCCAGTTGCCTGAGGTTGTTACATTGATCTTCCTCTTCTATGTTATATATACACATTCATATATAAATATATATATATGAATTCTTTTTTTTTTATATGGGATTCTTTTTTTAGCTGAAAATTCTGTGTTTTTAATAAAATGTCTCGTAATTTTTTATCTTGTCTTTTTGTTTGTTCGTCTGCTTTTGTGTCTATATTTTTGCACTCATTCATTATGATATATTGGATTTGAATGTTTTGGAGCATTTGATGGTTGATTGTGTGGCATGTAGATGTTATATAGACAGAAATTGGGTATTTGAGTAATAACTCTGTATTTGAAGGGCCTATTTGATTGAAGATTCAGAAGTTAGATTTCTGATTTTACAGGTGTTTCATGAATTTTTCTTTAATTTAATGTCTATTAAAAAAAGATGAAAGTAGATTGTGTTAGTGCTACAGGGCCCTAATAAAAGAAAATTTTAAAAAATAAAATAAAATCAGAACAAAAAGATTGAATACACAGACCTTGGTTAAGAAGGAAATCCATGTTGTGTTTTTGGCACATCTGCTTTTGAACTTTTTACATATGGTAAATCGTTCCTTAAAAATTTTTACTTTGGTAAATCAGATTGAATTTAATAAAGCGTTGCAGAGTGTGCCCAAATCGATAATGACGATCTAAATTTAGATGGAAATGTCCTCTTGCATGTTTCATGAACTTGTTTGAAGGAAGAAACTAAACTTTTAGATAAAGATCGAATCAACATGTGTCGTGTGTGGGGGCGTTTCCTTCTAAATTTTAACGTCATTCACTGATTTGGATACAGTTTACAATGTTTTATCGAATTTAGTGGGTAATTTGCCATAATTAGATATTTAGGGGACAACTTGCCAATTCAGTCAAAGCAAAGGGGCAAAACCGCTAAAACTCCTTCGTCTAATCACCAAAAGCCTTTGATCTTTCCTTGATCCGGTTTCTGATTCTAGTAATTGTGTGTGTGTGAGTTTTTATTTTTATTTTGTTTCCCCTGCAGGTTAGCAACCTTGTGAAGCTTTCAAAGCTCAATATTGAAACTACTATTTCTTCATCAGATTACTGGTGAGCACTTCTTTTCCAATATCATGTAATGCATTAGGTTCTTCTCTTTCTCTTTGTTTCTTTAAGTAAATGATAATTATAATAATCTGCTACAGGTGTTGAGTTTTGCTATTAAATATTGATAATCATGGCTGAGGCAAGCGTTGAAATCCCAATAATCCCAGAAAATATTGAGCCTGAAACTGTTGGTGTCAAAAGGAATGCCACTGAAAAAATAAGTCCACTAAACGGCGGAGCAAAGGTTCTTTCTCGCTATCTTAGAGCTTCCCCAGGTTCCTGCCATGATTATTGCAAGTATGGAAGAAAACATGGATTTGATGCAAAGGAAAGGATTCCATTACGGAAATGGATCAAAGCACGAAAAGTTGAAGGCCAGGGTCTCGAAATGACTGTTTCTTCAGCTGACAGGAAGATGAAATTTGTGATAAGCCCTAAGCCTTGTCAAGATTCTGAAACCAAGAAACATGATAATCTGGATGCCAACAAGAGAGAAGTTTCCTCATCCTTGAATAAAGAAACCGCCTCTTCAGTTTCACAAGAAGATTTATCTGCCCTCGAAGGAATAGTAGATGTTTCTAGGGAAGAAGATCCTGACAGTTCGAATTCGAAGCTGGAGCAATCAAAGCCATCTTCTCTTCCAAGTGCAGCATATGTTGAAACCAAAAAAGGCAAGGAATCACAAGAAAGTTCAACCAGTAGAAAAACAAGCAAAATCAGAAGCAAAGAAACAACGAAATTGGTATTGGGAGAGAGAAAGGTTTTGGTTCCTCCTTCCATTCCCTTGTCCCCCAAGCGTTCTCTTAGGAGAGTTTCTGATATCACTACTCGAAACTCTCAAAACCTTAAAGGGGAGTCTCATCTGAAGAGCCAAAACAAGGTTAAAAATAGTATAAAACCTGAGCATACAAGCAATGAGGACGTTCCAGAAAAGACTTTGTATGTCATTGAATCAACTATTGAGAACAGAACTTCGGAACCAACTCAAGAGGATGTTAATACCACTCAATTGTCTCAATCCTCTACTAGTACTACTCACTCACCTCCATCCTCTCGGAAGAACTCAAGATCCAATGTATCCGGAAGTCATGCCTCCCGGTCAACCCCCTTTCCTTCACTTGGGAAGAAAGGCCTCAGACGTACAAAACATGAAACTCGAAGTACAGAACCACCTTTGGCTTCATTGCAATCATCGTCATCATCCATATCTCCGTCAGAGTGCCTTGATGGCAAAGAAAATGGTCTTGGTGGCACGTCTCTGCAGCAGACAGAGGTAATTGAGAAGAAGAAGAAGATGGTCAATTCGAAAGTGGATCAAAAGATGATAGCCAATGTGAAAGTGGAACGCAGGAACTGCGCTCGAAAGGTTGGAATAGTCGTCTCAGACAGTAAGAGCTCCGCTGCCCAGAAGCTGAAATTCAGGAGAGGAACAATACTTGACCTTAAACCTGCGGACAGTACTCCTAGGAGACTCAAATTCAGGCGAGTGAAATATCTCGGGGAGATCCAAAATGGTAAAGAAGATATCAAAAAGGCAAGCGTTAAAAGCAATGAAGCTGCTGTTGCCGAATCTGCTGATTTTGGCACTAAAACCAAACCGGAGAAAGTTGTTTCAAGAAACCAAAATGCTGATAGTTCTAGTAGTACTATTGCAAGGAGAAGCTGGAGGAGGAAGGGCACTGGTGAAGGCGAGGCGATTAATACCATTACCAAGACAAGCTCGGAGAAAGTTATCTCGAGACGTCAAAACGCAGAAGTTGCCACCAGAAGAAGCTTTAGGATGAGGGAAGTTATTCGTGGCGAGTTGAGTGGTGCTAGTAAAACGAATTCGGAGAAAGTCGTTCTGAGACACCGGAATGTGGCGGGAAAGAAAGAAGTGCGGAGTTTGTTCAATAATGTGATTGAAGAGACCGCAAGTAAGCTTGTGGTGACTAGGAAGAGCAAGGTCAAGGCTTTGGTTGGTGCTTTCGAAACCGTGATCTCTCTTCAGGACGCTAAACCCGCGGCCACAGCTGGAGGTGCATCTTGATTGTTGAGTTTCAAGAGGTTTGTTTGTTTGTTTGCTTCTTATTTATTGAACTTGTAATTACTCTGTACATAAGAAAAAAAAAAGCAAAGAAGAAATTAAAACAATAGTATTGGAGGATGATATATGAATGGAATCACAAGCTTTGTGGAAGATCTGATAAGCTTCAATGGAATGCTTAGGAAGACATTCAACCAAGCTATAGAGATGGTTCTTTTGAAGAGTGTAGTTATTTATTGGGTGCGTCAAAAGTAATGTACCTTTTTGTTCCCATTTTTATTTTGTTGATGGCTTTTCTTTTCTTTTTTCTTTTTTTTTTTTGGTACTTGTATTTAGAACATTACTTGTGGATTATTGAAATAAATGTGGTTTGCTATTTTGCGTACTGTAAAAGTTTATTTATGCATTGGGATTATTTTTTTTTTTTTTTTTGTGTATTGTAAATGAGGTTGTACCACATCAACTTGTTCAATTCCCCTTTGTTTTCCTTAATAGTAACTTATATTCTCATAATGATATTTAAAAAAAAAAATATTGAGAAAATGAATGAAATCCCAGTCAAAAGTTCCTTAAATTTTTTTAAAAAAAATCCCATTCCAAATAAATAAATGCAAACAAAGTAGAAAAAGATGGTTGTTCAGCTGAGGACAGCCCACAAGGCAATCTGGACTGCAGGTGCGCCGGCCCGTTATCCGCCCACTGTCATGAGTGGAAGGTTTTCGCTGCTCTGTGAAACCAGCCTCACGCGGTGCCCCCCTCTCTAGGGACCAGGAGGCCCAAGCCTTCGTTTGAGACCCATGGCCCACTCACGACTTGGACCGGGCGGGCCGACAAATCGCGACCTTCCAGCCCTGCATAGTGGGCCGAACTGCATTCCAACCATCCTTAATGCCCTCACTCGAGTCACAAGCTAGCGCTACCCAGCTCGGCGATTGTCCGTGTTTTCTCACGTGCTTATGAAGTACAATTTTTGGCTTGTTTGTTGTCAATGTGGGACAAAATGCAAGTCCTACATTGTTGTGCCATATTTCCTAGATCAAATCGACTTGATTTTGCTAAGTTTATTTAAGCTTGAAACTTCGAAGGTTGATTATTGAATTGCATAGAATCATTGAGAGGTCGTAATCTTTTGCTTTTAGAGGAGAAATTGAAGTTCCGAAAGATTTTAATGAGATACAACAATGTAGGTCTTTCATTCGAATAATCTGAACAAAATGTGAAATTACCTACGTAGATATTCATTGAATTAAACATAAATTTTGTTTTTATCATCTAAATTATGGTTACTCACTTTGTCCCCTAAATATTAAAGAAAAGGTGTATTTACTTTCAAACTTTGATACATTTGTAAAAATGCTTTTTCTGACAATCCTGTTTATTTTTGCTAATGTGCACAAAATTAAAGTGTAAAAATTTAATGCAAGTTAAAATCCTCAGCTATTAGTAATAAACCCCGAACTTTCTCTAATATATATTAAATAAAAAATCAAAAAAATTAGAGAGAAACAGCCACTCACTGATTAGTAACTAATATTAAGAATATGCCAATGTAAATTGAATTGGAAATGTACCAAAAGATCATTAATGTTTTTTTCTCTCTAGTTTTTGGCTTTGGTCCATCTTTTTGGCCTTCTATCCCAAGACACCATAGAATTACTTTTGCAAGATGAGACTAGCCAGTGCCATAAGAAGAACATAGCAGGAAGCAAAAAATGCAATAAAATAAAATAAACAAAGAAGATAAGGTTTCTATTATCCTTTTTTTTTTTGTGATTGATTAGTTGGAGTCACTCTCATAATAGAAAGTGACATTTCCTTCCAGGGGTACAAAATGCCTTCAAATCAATCCTCCCCAATATTTCCAGCCTGTGAGAAAGAAGCAAAATGGTCCTTAACCAACCCCATTCTTTGAAACTCACTGATCATAATGTGAGGTAAACCTTTGCTTCAACATTCCACTCACAATTAATGATCCTCTTGGATTTTAAATGCAAGGAATTTGGTATTTCTGCTCTTTAAAGCCAAGGCCAACTTGGGTTTCATACAATAATAATCCATTTTCTAACCAAAATGAAATCTCAATGAATTGATTTCAATGGTCCCATTTTGCTCATGACCATTGCATTTAAGTGGTGCACGTAATAAGATGATGAATCTATCTCAATCTCGATCTCGATCTCGATCTCGATCTCAAGGTCAAATCCTTGTTTTCGACAGACTTAAACGAAATTGTTGTAATCCAGCATTTAATGTCATCAAACTGAACTTGCACTTCCGCATTGATAGTTTTGATCTCTTGGTTTTTCAATCTTTCTTTGGCATGTCATGCATAGTTGCTTATAGATTCTGCAGATATTTTTGACCAATTCATGTTAATAAAGTCAGACATGTAAACAAAATAAGTTATTCTAGATTTTTCTGAAAGGAAGTATAAGAATATGTCACTTCCTGAGTTTAAGAATTTTGACATAAAAACTCAATGTTAACCATGGATTAAAGAAACTCAAGGGAAAATTCGGCAAAATGTTATATGCCAAAGCTCCATTCTTATGAGTCTCTTTCGCTATCATGCACGGTTACACGACATCATTATTCCTAGAAACTATAGTCAATGAGCTGATATTAACTCACCCTAATCCCTGCCATCAATCCCAATCTTCCGCAAAGCATATTAAAGCATCGATGCCGACTTCAATCTCTCTTTTCTTCTTCGGCCGACAAGCAAACGATGTCCTTGTCAAAGCAAGTCGAAGCATATTGTCAAGGTGGAGAAGGAACTCTTGCTGTGTTGCCTGGAATGGATAGAACAAAAGGACTATTCTATTACATCTTTAGGCCCTTTTTTGTGCCTGCACACATGCATGAGTCGGATAACACACCGAGTGTTCTATGGTCCCCTACAAGTATTTCATGTGAAGAAGCTAATGACACCTCTAACTTCTAGTGTTGGCGACACCAATAGCTACTTATAGGCTTGAGAAGATGGGGAACATGGCTAAGAAATTTGACCTACATGTATGCTTAAGAGGTTACAAGCTTTAAATGAACTGTCTGAGGCATTATCGGAGATTTTTTATGGTCTTGATGAAGACATGACTTGCTTGCGGTAACCATTGGCTCTCGTCAAATTCCCTGCCGTGTATAAGAAATTGACTTTAGGCTCAGTACATGTCGATGTTGTTGGACGAAATTAGTGGTGTTAGTGGTCGAATACTCGCTCCAAAAAATGTTTCTGGACGCAATCTTTACTTGTGGGATTGGTGTTTGTCACAAGGAGAACAGGAATAGAAAAATATCAGCAAAGAAGATGAGTCTTATCCTATGCATTGCATTTTACTTGTAATTTGCGCTTCTATATGATTGTTCGAATGGTTCCAAAATCTGAACTTTTTTTTTTCTTTTTGCTAGATAAAAAATCTGAACTTTATGACACTCTTATGTATACTTATCCCAAATTCTTTGTTCTGCACATAATTTTTGATGCAATGGAAATGATAAAATCATGACCTTATAAGATACCATTTAAGATGAGGACTACCACAATAAGACGGGCCTCATATTTAAGCAGTAGAGAAGTAGCTAACATTGGACAGAACATCACAGAACCTGCTATAAATAATACTAACATTGATATGCTTCTAGTTTCAAATTCATTTTTCAACAATCGCATGTGGACAAAATAAGGGACCCCTTAAATTCTTTCAATCCTCAACTATCAAGTTGAATAAATATTGGTCAGATTACCCGCTTAAGATATCTTATATATAAATATATATATATATATATGTGTGTGTGTGTTTATATATAATTTTGTTTGTCTCTTTAATTTGGTGGTCCTTAAGAGTAGTTCATACATAAATGAATTCTGACCTTCCTGTGCTTGGCATGCCTACTTCTTTGACGAACTCCATTCATTTACAATAAATAATTGTTTCAATGAAGTTTCCACTACAGAAAACAAGAATTTAAGGAAAATACAACACTGTCCATTTCTTGTGTTTCAAGCACCTCATATTTATACCAATTTTTCCTTTCCTTTTAGAAATTACATTTAAGCTTGAGGAGCATAATAACTTTGCTTATACAAGTGTGAATGAAAACTAACTTGATTTCCGTTGTTTATTTATGAAGCAAGACTTTCCAATGAGCTACCCATATCACAGAAGTAAGAATAATCACATTATAAACTTTTTGAGTTAATAACATACAAATACTTCAATTACAATTGCATATTATGTAGATAAATTAATCATATAATACAGATATTGTATAAGGTCACATTCTAAATAAACTATAACCATCTTCTATAATCCTTGTAGGCTTTCTTCAAATCCGTCCCTTTTTGCTTCTTGTCCTCAAACAATATAATAAGTGCTTCTTAATCCTGTTGCACATGACTCGACCGAGATGGACTGCTTGTCGCCTGTGTCGTCTGGTTGATTCTCTGGCTGTATAAGGCCGCCATCTTGTTGTAAAGTTCCATATTCATTGACTACAGAAGAATCAAAATTTAAAAAAAAAAATCAGAAAACTTAGACTAGCAAGATTCTCATTTAAACTTCTATGGTAATATCTCTTAATTGCCTCAAAACCTCATTGATCACCATAACTTACCAAGAAAATTCTTTAAAGACAAGAAAAGCAAAAAGCACAACAACAGAGTAAGGTAAGAGGCAAAGTTGAAACTATGGCATACACATACTTGTGCTAGAAGAGCGCAATAAGGATCAGGCAAAGGGACCGAAGGAGCACAAGTGCTAGAGGCCGCTGCAGGGTTAGGCTTGGCTTGAGCAGGAACCATGTGGGGCACCATGAAAGGCTGCGGAGCAAATGTGGGACCACCACCAGCATTAGCAACAGCGGCAGCAAACAGATTAGGATGGATGAGAGGTGGCAGGAGCGACTGAGGAGCAGCTCTTGCCATAGAGCTCATGTCGAGCATTCCCATGCCCATCGCCATCTCCATCCGCGCGAGCAGCGACATCTGCAGCTGCTGTTGCATTCCTAAAGATATCATCATCTGCGGCTGTGATGGTGGTGCCATGTTCCTCACATTATTCATCATTTGGACTTGTGCTTGGAGCTGCTTCAAATACTCGATCACCTCATCAAGCATTGAAGCCTTATCAGTCTGCCATTGAAAGTTGTTTTGATTATGAAATGAGAATGAATTTCTGCTAGAAAAAACCAAAAACAGTGTTTTTCCACTTTTGCTCAGAAAAAAAGGATCATTGTCATCCCGCCCCCCATTCCCCTCATCATTTTAGAAATTTCAGGACCCATCAATTGGACGGAAAGAATCTGACGTAATTCTATTTGAAAGGTGAGTAAGAAGTAGTGCTTTTTTGTGAATGATTTATTGCTCACCTTACATGCATTTGGCACCAACTTTTGCAGTGCTTTCATCTTCTGATTAATCCTATCTCTCCTCTTCTGTGACAATCATATAAAAACATTTAAGATTTGAACAAAAGGTTCTTAATATATTTGATTTTGATTATTAAAAAGTTTTGATCATCATATTTACCCTTTCTGATTGGTTATGAGTAGCAGCAGCTCGACTCCTTCTTGTTGAATTGGAGCGCCCTGATTTGGTCTCTTGGTCTTCATCATGGTTTTCCTATTAAAAATGAATTGGTTTTTATCATATGCTTTATAACTGGTGCAAAGCATTCTTTGACAAATTAATAACAACAAATAACTTCTTCAATTGTTTTAGCACATGTTCTATTTGTTGGGTAAGAGGAAACATTGTAGCAAAAAAAATTGAGTTTGTGTTATTGTCACGTTAGATTATTTACCACAATCATTATTGTACTTGTGATAATTACTTATGCGGCAGTAGACAAAAAAGTAAAAATTAGTGTTATCCATGAACTACTTTTTTTTTTTTTTCTTTTTAGTGCTATAAAAGAGGGGGGAAAAAAAACCAACCAAGATATTATAACTCAAGCTACTTATGAGCAATGACGAAAATTCAAATTAAAAAAGCCCATTTACAACAAACAAAAACAAGTGAAAGCTCCGGAAAAAAAAAAAAGTGCACTAAAAGAGAACATCTAATATAAAAGAGACTTACTACTGATCCAAATTTGGTAATGAAATTGGAAGTTATGGTGCTACTTTTAAAAGAATAACATGTGACAACTGACAACCTAACTTTTTTTCATTTTCTAATTGAGTCTTTTCTATAGCTAGCTTCTTATAAATAATACTAAAAAGATTTTGAACTCCATATATAGCTAGGTGTGTCTCCCTATGAGCAACTAGTGAGTGGGGACTAAAATTTCAAGTTCAATGTGTGTATTTTACCATGTCACTATGAGAGATAAAATCTTCATCATTAGTTTTGTTCTTCAAGTTGTGGGGAGACTCAAATGAAGCCCATGTCATCATAGTTGTGTCACTTTCCCTACAAAATGTTGCACTAGCACTAGCACTAGGCCCACCATGCTCTTCCTGCATACTACTGCTGCTACTCAAATTCCTCCCCCCATAGTCGGAATCCGATCGGCTCCGCTTTCTCATCACTAACGTTGGCGGCGGTGCCTGGCCGGAGTTCTCGGCCCATTTGCCAATTAAGGGTCCAACAATGTTGGAGCCTATGGTGGCTGGCGTCTGTCCGTGTCCATGATGTGTCACATTGGGATCATGTGTGTGGCATGTGGCTTGGTGGACTATCGACTCAAGTGTGCCTCCGGTTCTGCCCCATGTGGGCTTTGCTGGGCCCAAGGGAAGTAGCCCACCAAGCCCATGCATGTCTAGCTGGCCATTTGCCGGTGTTAACTCCTTAACTTGGTAATTTGATCTGGATTTTTTATTCCCCAAGTGCACATGAAACATGAGTTAATACTAAAATGATATATGGGAAATAAATGCAGTCACATTCTTAAAATGAAAAATATGGTTGTTATGAATGAGACAATTCATGTAAATGGAGAATATAACAAGCTTAATATTTGTGTAGATAGGTATATATATACTCTTTGGAAGTTGGAGACATAAATGATGATGTGACGAGTTGTTTCGAAGGGAATTAAAAATAAAGAGAAAAGAGTAACCTAACACTACGCCTAACTTTAATATAAAGTTTTTGAGTCCTCAGACCTGAAGTAGAAAAGTGGGGTTTTACTTTTGAGTGTTGAGAGGTAAGACAGAGAAGAAAAGGGCAAATAAACATACAAGAGTACTAGAGAATAAAGAGTACAATATAGAAGAGGAAAAACATATAATTTAAGTACTGTTTCTGCAGTAGTGCGTGTGTATATATATAGTTCTAAATGGAAAAGATTTTCTTGCCAAAAGGGCCAAAATGACATTCAAAAGAAGAATCATAGCCGTGAGAAACAACATACTATACTGTCAGTTACTGGGGCAGAACTGGTCAGAAACCAAGAGATCATAAGAAACCTCTTGTGTGGAAATAACATGAAAATGATGAAGAAAAGGAGGACAAAAATGTGGGTCTTAAAACAGTAACTTTTGTTCCCTTTCATGTAAGGACATTAAAACAAGAAAAAAGGTCATTCCAAGTGCATATAACACAAGAAAATCAAAGTGGGTCTTTTTTATTTCACTTGGATTGAAAGAGAAAAAGAAAGAAAGAAAGAAAGACCGAAAGAATTTCAAAAATATTAACGAAAAAAAAAAAAGAAGAATCATAGAATTAGTGCATACATGGGGACAACAAGGTGACTACTAGAAGTAGTAGTAGTAGTAGTAGGATTCTGCTGGTTGGGCACGTGAGAGGATCTGTTTCCCTCTTCTCCTTCGACTTGTTCTTGTCTTTGGTGCCTTAGATTCCAATTTGGTACTACACAATGACTCATTCTGATACTTCTCTCTCTCTCTCTCTCTCTCTCTCTCTCTCTCTCTCTCTCTCTCTCTCTCTCATCTAAAAATGAAAAATGGGAAAGACTTGAGTTAGGGAGCTTTGTGTTGTGAGTTTGGACCGTTTTTAATTTCTTTTGTCTTCTGGTCCCCTCCTTGATGTCACATTTTGGTGTGATGGAGATTTTGCACAAAAATATGTGGTGGCAAAAACAAGCCTAAAGAGGAATTTGGATATGCTTTGGCTCTATCCTTAACTTTCTTTAAGGACCTGTCCTTACCTTTTAATTATGTGTTAGTTCTATAATTCATTTGTGTGAGAAAGAAACAGGACTACGATGACAACACAAATTATACCAATTCAAATATAGTTCATGTAGTGATCCCACTGAATTTTAGATAATTGTTGTCTTTTATCTTGGGCAGCAATGAAATCTTACAAGAACAAATGGGCGAATTCCTGTTTTGATGATTTAGTTGTGTAAGCATCAAAACGAGAATGATCAAAGAGTATATATTTGCAAGCACATCAAGCTTTGTTAGGAGATTTTAGTCCATAGATTTGAAGGTAAATTGTAAATTGTCAAAGTTTTATCACTCTTAAACTGCTGTAAAAAAATAGCCATGTTACTAAAAACAATAAAAAGTTGCGCTATTTGGTTAAAGTTTAAAAAGGGTCATTTATCGAATGTCTCCTTTAACCTATAGTGTAGACTTCATAATCATATTAAAATAATTGTTATTATTATTATTATTATTATTTTGGCTTCTTCTGAATCAGTCAGGTATATATATTTTTTGGTCGTAGTGGTATACTTCTCAAATTTATAATATATCATCCATAAGCAAAGTAATGAAAACAATACATGGATTTAAGAAGTAGGAAACTTTCACATTAATTAGGGTGCACATGAAGACAACCTTACATAGATTGTGGTTGATCTAAATCACATCATGCAAGTTAAACATGCATTAAATTTAGCAGGTTGAGATTCTGAAAATTTGACAATAACTTTGTCCTTTTCTTGGCCCTCCCCACTTTTCCTCTTAAAAAATTTCCTGTTCGTGTCAATAATTAACAACTAGGATGCAAAACAAAGGATGGAGATCTTCAATAGTTTATTTTAAAATTTATTCGAGTATTTGACAAGCAAATTAAGCAAAATCTTGGTTTATAAACATGATTTCAAATCAAAGAAAACTAAAAGTTGCCTTTTAAAAAATTATTTTTAAAACAATAAAGTCTGTTATTATTAGTAAAAGAGAGAATCAAATACAATAATATACACAATTGGAGATGGATTCTCCTCCATCCAAGCAAGCTCATCATCTATTCAGACAGATAATTTTGCTAGAGCCTCAGTTGTCTTGTCTTATTAGCGTCCTTACTGTGCAAAAATTAAACCGGGAAAAAAAAAGAAGACAAACTAGATGCATTCAATAGCTTATTTTAAATTTTATATGAGAATTTGACAAGAAAATTAGGCAGAAAAATCGGAGTTAATAAACACGATTTTTTTTTTTAAGGAAATAAACATGGTTTCAAATCAAAGATAATGAAAAGGCTGACTTAAAAAAAAAAAAAAATAAGTTGACTGTTCGTAAAAGTGCGATCAACTATAATTCATATAAAATGCGTAATGACAAAAATGCCCTAGGAAAAAATACAACAGTTCCAATCATAGATTTCACATCTGCCTAAAATCCAAATCTCCAACCCTTCCAATGCGTTTTCCTTAACCAGACACTGGATTATGAATTACTGCATGAGCAGTGGACACGTAGGCATATCCACTGACCGCCACGTGGAATCATGCAACGATCTGTCACACATCTTATTTTGCCACCACCTGTCCTCTATTATCAATTTCCCTCGTCAGAAGCATTCACAATGAGAAATCCCAGACCCCACCACGATTTTTCTCCCAACATTAGGGGTAAAACCGTAATCTAGAGCGTCTATTGCACATTCTAATATTATTGTATCATCATATTTTTGTAAATCTCAAAATTATTATGTAAAATAAATTAAACTTATCAAAACATCCATAAATTTTCGTCTCTCTAACGTTGGTTTTAAAAGGAATATAGAAAAAATGTAAGGAAAAAAGAATTTTAATACAAAATGTTTCTTTTAAAATTATCAGAATCAGTCAGTAACAAAATGTTTTCGTTTCTTCATGGTAACTCTTAAAATTATCATACTTTATTCCTCCAGAGTCCAAAACAATAACTTTGGCAATTACAATTACTCATAAATCCGTCTTATGATATCAGCGCTTTGTAACACACCAGAGATCCAAATGGGTTGCTTAATTGCCATAGACAATAGCCGAATTATCTTAGATGACCGTTTAATTTACTGATTTAAAATTTTAATTTAAATTAATATGTAATTTTATGTTAGAATTTTTTATTATATTTATGTTACGTGCTTTAGGTGTTCTATGGTAAATATTTTTATACGGCTATTTGAATAATGATTATATTTTGACAATTGGGTATCATTCATTTGGACAGTCTTACATGCCTAGTAGCATCATACATACATTTTGTGTTTAATTTTTCTTTTTATGTTTTTGTTAATTATTAGAATTATTTTTATAAATACATCATGAACTATTTACATTGTATTGTTTCAAAATGTATCTTGATTTTTTAAAACGCAACTTAATTTATAAAAAATAAATTAAAATGCCCCTTATGTCCATTTTTGTGTCTATTTTTGTGTATAATCTAACAGATTTTACTAACGTGACACTAATATTAAAATCTAATTAAAATGAAAAGAAATGAATTAATTAGTTCCTAAAAAATGAATTAATTACTAGAAAATTGTTAAGAAATTCATTATCCAACGATTAAAAAAAAAACCAATGAAATATCCTATGCCCCAACTAAGTCGATGCACCGCCCCAACCTCCACACCGCCGACCGGCAACAGTCCCTCCCCCGCTGCGAAGGTACCGCATCCGTGAGATCCCATCACACAAAGCCTTTCCCCCATTAGATCCCGTCGCAGCCATCATAGCTAATCGCCCATTCCCCCACCCATCGAACCCATCACTCTCGTGAGATTCCCAAACCTCCCGTGAGATCCCCAACAATACAAGTTGCAAAAACAACATCAATACTCATCAAACAAGAAGAATTGAAGATTAAAAAAAAAAAAAAAAAAAACATTTCTTATTGTTCGAGCGGCAAAGAAAAGCAGAGGAAGAAGAAACAGAGGCCTCTTTTAGGAAACTTCAAACCCTTCATGAGAGCCCTCTTCAACAATGGGCTCTAACTTTGTGAAATCATTTGGTCTTTTGGTGAGATATCAAAAGAGCTAGCGCAACTTTACCCCAGTTTCTCATGGACCCATGTAATCTTTCATTTCATTTGCCATTTTTACACCGAAGGAGAAAAGAATACAAAGGAAAAAAAAAATTGTGCTTTTGATTAGATGAAAGATGATCAAAGACAGAAGCTTTGAGAAGATGGAAGATGTGTAGGAAAAAAAAAATGGTGCTTTTGATTAGATGAAAGATGATCAAAGAGAGAAGCTTTGAGAAGATGCAAGGGGTGTGTGTGTGTGTGTGTGTGTGTGTGTGTGAGAGAGAGAGAGAGAGAGAGAGAGAGAGAGAGATGGGCGAGGGTTGGGCTTGCCAGTGGCTCGGCTAGGGGGAGGGGTCTTTGGTGCTCACCATGGTGCTCCGACACTGACAAACTCTTACTGAGAATGGGAGCCTGCATAGCTTTAGGTTGAGGGCGCTGGTGGGATGGGGCTGTGAGGGAAGATTAATTTCTATTTTTTTAATGAATATAAATTAGGTCAAATTACATGTACTCACTATTGGCCTTTTATCAAAATGCCTTTTAAAGTTTAAAAATAACAAATTTTTTTTTGTTCAATTTGTCGTTAGTATGCGTCTTCTTTTTTCATCTATTCTATTCTGTTAAATTTTAAATGTTAAGTGACACGTAAAAATTATTGAGACATTTAGAGCTTATTCATTTGTATTTAAATTTAAAAAAAATTTAAACTCAAGTTATAATTTTATTTAAGTTCATGTCCTTTTATAAAATTTGAATTTAATTTAAGTTTTAATTTAAATTTTAACTTAAGTTTGTGGTTAATATCTGAATTCAAATTTCCCATTTAATTCAAATTCATAAACTCAAACTTAAATTAATGAACAACCTTTTTATTTTTAAAAACATTATAACTTTATTCTGATTGAAATGATTTTTTTTATGCGTTCACAACGAAAAGATGAATAAAACATCACCTATATACCTTATTAAAAATTTTTATCATTATTGAACTTTTATTAAAATACCATCTAAATACAAATTTAAGTTTTAACATACCCAATCATAAACTCAAAAAGATTCTCATCTCAAATCATAACTCAAATGTACACAATTAAACATAAACTCAAGTTACAACTTCAACTCAAGTTATAACTCAAATCCAACTCAAGATCTACATTCAAATCATCATAACTCAAAAATACAATTGAACAAGCCCTTAATTTTTATTATAATATAAAATGACCATTTTGCCCCTGAAACCCAGTTCTACCAAAAACATGTTTGGAACTTAATTCATGACGATTTTGCATTTAATTTTCAATGTATTTAATCAAATTATAAAAAAAATCAAAATCACAAAAACAACACAAAACATCCACAGAATCCACAAAACCAAAGATCTGCATATCTAAAACGATCGAAGCTCATCCACGGCGACCGACGATTGGAAGATTTGCGAGGCTCGGAGCTTCTCCACGGCGATCGAAGATCTGCTAGTCTCGAAGCTCCTCCACGTCGACCGACAAGGCTTTAAGCGTGGCACTCAACCAAAGATCTCCGTGCAGTGGCGATGGAACTTCGGCTATTCACGGATGGACTTTGGCTCGTTTCTTACAGATCTGGCCGCGCGAATCCTCCCTGTCACCACCGCCACGGGCGTCTTACCGAGGAAGCAGATCTCATCAGTCTGAACAGTTTTATGCGGTGGCAGCATGTGAGAAGGCTGAGAAGGTCTACGGGAGATACGACGGAGACCATAGCATGAGGTTGAATAGCGGCGCAGTCACCGTGAGACGCGTCGGGAGTGAAGTTCCACACCGGATCTGAGAGAAAGGACGATGAGGAAAGAGACGACGGTGAGAGCAAAGCGGTGAGGGCTTAACAGCGGAGGCCGAGCGCTGTGAAAGAGCGTTGGAGAAACAGAGAACGGAGAGAGAGATTGAAGAGAGAGAGAGATAGATAGATAGATTCACCTTTTTTATTTTTTTAATATTATGTTTTTTATTTTAAGCATTAAAAAATACTTATTTCTACTAAAATTTTATTTAAAGGAAAAATTACTTATTTGCCCTTAAAATGAGAGTCATATGCCACTAACGTGACACTTAACGTTCAAAATTTAATTGAATGGGCAGAAAAATGAGACATGTGCTAATGGTGAATTGTTCAGAGAGAAAATTTGTTATTTTTAAACTTTAGGGGGCATTTTGTTATAAGGCCAATAGTTCAGGAGGGACAAATATAATTTGTCATATAAATTAATGACTGAGATTTGGTGTACTTAGATCAAGAATGAATGTTTTCACAGAAGTAGACAGAATGAATGTTTTCATCTATTTTCTATAAATTAAGGGGTGTTTTAAATTGATTTAAAAAATCAGAAGGCATTTTAAAATAAGATACATAGTTTGGAGATGCATTTATGAAAATAATCCTAATTATTATGAGGATCTGAAAATTTCATGTTATTGTCAATTACGCAATCCATATGCTCGAGTCAGTTGTTATTAGTTGTTAGTGGCGTATTAATTAAAAAATAGCACATTAGGCCAAAAAGTAGTGTGAAATCATAATTAGGAAAAAAAAAATTGGACTTTTATGATAAGGTGGTTGGACTCGTTTATAGTCTACAAGTTGCCTAAACACTCTTGCGAAGGAATCAAGCCAACTGTAGTTCGATTGGAGCTTGAAATGTGCAGACTTGCGGCAAACGTAATCGAGACAACTGGTGGCGAGTGGGACGAGCTGATTGCTCACGGCGATTAAACCGGCCGGCGACCAATGTTATTGTGAATGATATTGAATCAGTTAGCGACGGGAAAGATCAGCCTGATTGACGATGAATGAAATTGAAACGACTGGCGGAGAATGGAATTGAACCAGTTACTGACAAACTAAAACCGAGGCAAATGATGCAATTGATCCGTTACCCGTTTTGACCTTCTTGCTTCTACAGAGCAACATTGGAAAATTTCTAGTTCATTGATCACTTGGAAAATAGCTATTGAGCTCGTTAAATCGATTTGACTTACCTGCTCCTCTTGGAATAACTCTTAAAATTTTCACAAGCAATCGGTAACAAACTGCAACTACTTTCGTTCCTCCACAGTCCAAATATATATATATATATTTAACATTTTTATAGTGATCGTGATATCTGTTTTATCAGTACATTGTAAGAACCAAAAATCCATTTTTTTCCTCATCCGATATTGCTCAACAACTTAAGTTATTGCCTACACAGGAACCTTATTATCTTGGATCATAGATGGCTAGTGTTAAATATATGTATATACGTACGTATATGCTTGAATCGCAGTTTTCATAAATATATATTATACACATCATGCAGCAGGAAGTACTTAGAAAAAAGAAAAAAAAATTATATATCTCTGACTTAGCGTCTGATAACGTTTGGTGATTTGCATTCCACATATAATCATTTTATCGCAAGAAGAAAAAAGAAATTATAAAAGGCAAAAAAAAAAAAAAAAAAAAAAAAAAAAAAAAAAAAAGCAAGAGATGCTACAATCAACTGCGTTGCTATATACTAATTCAACATAAAAAAGTGTTGGGTGACATGAATAAGTAATCCCAACTAGGTTGGCACCCCATGGCACCCTCATTATCTATCCGCCCCCCAACATATTACTAAAAAGAGTAGTTCCGACTTAATGCAATAAATTACAAGCCGTTCAGTTTAGCGACCCATCTAAAACAAACCAAAGATTAAAACAACTACAAAGGAAAGAAAAGAGGGAATAATGTCAAGAAGATTTTGACGCTAAAAGACATAGCCTCAACTACGCATTTGATAATCATAATTTATGATAGACCTCATTAAAAACCTTGCTAGTAAAACCTTAAAGGGGAAAACCTAGCAAGGGAAAAAGAGTGTCTATGCTTAACCCCACAAATCAAGATCCTCGAAAAACATATCTCCGGCCACAATGTCGTTGGTGAAAATCGCTTCTTGAAACAACTGATCTTCTGTAATAGAGTCGAAACAAAAGGGAATAATTTGATTCGAGTCTGGTAGTTGGACGTCATTGTTGGAGCTAACCATGGTCGTAGGTTGCTCGGCAGTCGCCTGAGAAGCTGAAGAATATTCTACTTGTTTGACATCTCCGTTTGAGTTGAGTATAGCTGCAGGCTCCTCCACCAAGTTAACTTGAGTACTCTTAATTTCCTCCTTTCCCTTAAAATACACCTTGCAAAGCAGCCAATCTTCCAACTGCAGTAGCAAATTACAAAAAGTTAATCACTATAAATCGAAAGAGAAAATATTAAAATTTGATGATATATTGACTATCAAATAAGTTTAGCTAAGTGTACCTGCACCATATGATTGTGATCAGGTAATCTATATTCGTACATAAGCCAGTTGGTTTTTTCTCCTTCACCATTGTAGTAGACTAAGGTCCTACGGTGTCCAATTAAAACGCCGTCAAGATTCATGTTTATCTCTCCCGTAGAAGCCTTCCAATATCCATTACTACCATTAGCAATTCTACGTTCGAGACGTTTTCCTTTTTGATGCTTCAACACTTTCTTGACGAAGATATACATTTCAGCTTCTATTTGCACTCCATATGTTTCTGTATATATAAATAGTAAATTACTATTGAAGGATATATAATTCGTGCGGTCTTTTTAATCAACGGACATAAAAAATAAGAAACTCTATATGTATATATAATGATAGACAGACGAAATAGTACTTTAATTAATACATGAACGAAAATAAAGATCATGATCAACAAATTAGAGAACATATATAGCTTTAAATTTCGGCACTGGCAAGGTTTTGGTAGACCCTAAGCGATAGTGCAATTCGGCTATATTAACATATATATGTATGTATGTTCAGAACGAGCTATAGTTTTTAGGAATATTAATCTTATTATTTCATTAACGTATAATAATAACGGCAAAGACAGCCCTAATCCGGAGAAGAAAAAAAAAGCCCTAGAAAAGAATAATCTTATTATTGACTAACATATATACAATAATGATATTAGTGTTTAGTCAGACGTGGAAATTAAATGAAAAAAAAAAAGACCTAGAAAAGACAAATAAAAAGTGTGTATGTATGCACAAGAACTTATATTTGTTATGATAAATTAAGAGAAAGAAATAATTTCGAAAAGATATAGAACGAAATAATATAAAGAGCGAAAAATTCATTTATTTATATATATATATATATATTTATGTGTATATAAGATAAAAATTTACCTCTGAGCTTCTCCGGAGTATAGTTGTAAAGCTGAAGTTGTTTGAATCTGTTGGTGGGATCATGGAAGGGACAACTCATGACTTTGTTCTTCAAATAGTAATGCACCAATTCTTCTTCCGTAGGGGAAAATCTAATGCCCACTGGAAAAGGGTTCACATGCATGATGTCCATGGGTTGAAGAAATTGATGATCTTCAAATAGTAAAACACTTTTCACACTTCACAGCTCGAGAAATCGAAGTATACTTATAGAATGGAAGTGATTGAAACTTGGCAGAATGACCTTGTTTTTATAGTTATATACGTGCATATATATAATTGATCATTTATTTCCTACTCTAAATCGAATTAAACCACCATTTCCTAATTCAAGTGGTACTTTAACTAACAATCCTCGAACGATAAGTCCTACTAGTACTCGCTTGATTTTTTTCTTTTCTTATCTTTTTAAAGATGTCTCAAACATCTTAACGGACTTATATTTAATAGATGTTAGTATGAATTTTTTATACCACTAAAATATAAATAAAATCACAAAGTTATGGATAATTGCTTTTTATTCTTAGTTTACTTTTTCAGGGTACTTGACTTTTTTAAAATATAAAAAAGTTATGGATAATTTATTTTTATTTTTAGCTGCTTTTTGTAAATTTTAGTATAGCTAGATTTGTTTAAAATTGGGGATTTCAATGAAGATAGAGAGAGAAAAAAAAGTCGTCTAGTAGCATCTATGTTAGGACAAATCTATTATTGTGACTAAATCAAGCAATTATCGAGCTTTTGAATGGTTTTTTAGATTCAATTCAAGCCCTTCATAGATATAGTGATGGAGAATTAGTTCTACTATGGTATTGTGAGCTCCCACTACAACAAAACATTATTAGCGATGACATTTATTGTTGCTAGTCGCCAAAAAGAAATCAAATTTTTTTAACGACTTGTCGTCGCATAACTATTAGTGACGAGATGTCGTTGCACAAAATTTTAATATTTGCGATAACATATTGTCGCCAACATGTGGTAAATTATTTACGACGACATGTCGTCGCTAATAGTGAATGGTGCCAAAACCAAGCTGGCACTAACAATTTTGGCACTAGTTTCTCCATTATTTGCGACGCCATATCGTCACAAATATAGATAAGTACAATTGGCGGTGACGTGGCCAAACAAAGGTGAAAAATTTGGCGGTTTCCCGCAAATAGGTTCCAGATTTTCTTTATTATTTGCGACGACAATTGAAACGTCGTGGCAAAAAATGGTTCCAGAAAATTCTTTTCAGAATGACTGTTTTTGCGACAACACGTGTCGTCACAAAAAAAGATTCCAGAAAATTCTATCAAGCACGACTATTTTGTGCGACGACTTTTTTAATAATGTCGTCACAAATAAGTGGGAATTTAATTTTCCCCAAAAAAAAGGGCGGAAACTTTGGCGGTTTCCTTAAAATTATTTGCGATGACATCTTAACAAAGTCGTCGCAAAAAATGAGCGAGGGTATATTCCTCAAGAGTATTCTCATAAATATTAATAAGGCGAAGAAGAACGACGTCATTTATCTTACAATTGCGACGAAAATTTAATTTTTTTTTGCGACGACAATATGTCGCCATAAAAAATGGCATGGATAAGCACAATCGCATACCTCCTTCCGCCATCTTTTCTGGTGAGCTCTCGCATTTTCTTCCTTCCTCTCCGTCCAAAACCGCCACATACCCTCCGAAAAAGGCTTAAATACTTCATTCGCTCTTATCCTTCATTTGTACCGAAAAATATTGCGAAAAAACTGAAAAAATGGAGTTTTTCCTCGCCGTTGCCGCCCCTTAATCCGGCCATCGCCGCCCCTTATTCTAGCCGCCGTCACCCTCCCATTTTGCTGCCTTACCGTTCTTCAACCCCCAGTGTTTATGGGTTTAGATTTTGTGAGTTAATATTTTGGTATTTTGTTAATTGATTTTGGTATTTTTGTTATGGTTTGTGGTTTTGTTTTAGATTTTGGATTTAGTTTGTGGTTTTGAATTTAGAATTGTGAATTGTAAATTAAAATTGAAATTGAAATATGTGGTAATTAGATTGAAATTTGTATGAAATTTGTTTAATGATGATTATGTGATGATTAAAAAAATCAGATACAAATTTTAATTAGGATTATATTAATAATTAAATAATTAAATAAACTAATGTTAAATACTTATTATAAAATAATTTGTGTTAATTTTCATAAAATTTGATAAAACTTTATAAATTGTTCGTAGTGGAAATGTCTATGGACAAGAGTTGGATACTTCTTAACAGGCAATCATGTATGGCCCAGTCGCTACATATGCTGGCTCTTCAGAGGGAGCGCAGCCTCCACCCGATCCTTATAAGTTGCCATCACGTTGTGAGTCTGGTATGTTAGAACATAATTATAAATTTGTTAAATTAATTACATCAGTATTATATGATCACTAAATATATTTCATTCTACAGCACCCGATGTTGCACCTCGACGACGTCGTGGAGGTTAATGGAAGGCTAAAGGTCACGAAATCGCAGCCAGAGTGGGAAAGGAAGGAAAGATCACCCCCATGTTTGACGAACGTGGAGGTACTTTGAAGGCAATTGGAAACTACGGCACCTGGTTCAATAGTGCCATTGGAATCCATGTTAGGGATGTCTATGAGCCTTTCCACGATGCCTGGAAGGACATGGACATCTAGCCTAAGAGAGAGATTCAGCAGGGCCTGCTAGTATAAATTATTCAACTTCATTGTTTTTTAATTTAATCTAAATTTCAATATAATAAAATCATTTAACATGTTTATATTGTATTACAGGAATGGTTCAACCTCGATTATGACCGCGGCGATGATATACTTAGGTCTGTGGTCGACAGGGAGGCTGCCAAATGTTATAAGGATTGGAAAGGCGACCTCTATGACTATTTCAAAGATCTTGGTGGTTCACAAAATGAGAGTGCAGTTAGGGCCCACCCTCCCAAAAACCTCAGGAATCCAGATCACTGGGGTTGTTGCTGCGATAGATTCATGTCCGATAAGTTTCAGGTAATTGAATCTCTTTTATATGTTGTTTTATTATATATAATAAAGGTTAATTTTACTAACGCTGAATGCAATCATAAATAGAAAAAGTCAGGGATCAATAAACTTAATCGTAGCAACCAAAAGTGGTTGAGTTTTCATGGTCGACGGTCGTACTCCCAACATCGCAAGAAGAAAGTAAGTATTTGTTAACAATTTATTCAATATAAATGTTAATTTGGTAATTGATTACACTATATTCATATATATTTAAACTATTATACGGTCTACCACAGGGACTCAACAGCCGATGTCTGTCATCGATAACTGGGGGGACATGCATCGTCGTGGGGATACTTGGGTTAATCCCCAAGCTGAGCAGACTTTTCTAAGTATACTCGTAATGTTTAATTATATTTTTTTTATTTAAATCGCATTATGTATTTAATTATTTTTCTTATAATATTTGTAGCATCGGATGAAGGGAGAAAGAGAAACGCAGATCCAGATACAGTCTGCTACTTCTGGATCATCCGTAGCAGGAACAGTTAATGATGAGGATATTATGGAGAAGTTTCTGGACACCCGCAGAGGACACAAGACTGGAGTGGGTCGCACACTCCCACAAAAAATGTATCGAGGAGATGCGTCGTCATTTAGCTTACGCTCGGTAAGTTCTTCTACGACACGTTCTGGCCCACACGTAAAAGAATACTTACAACAGAGTTACCAACAAAACCTTCAGCTGTACGAGAGTGTCAGAATGATGCAGGATTTCATCACTCAAATGCACCCTAACATGACTTTCCTAGCGGTTACTCCTCATGTACCGTATGTCCATCCAGGTCATCCGCCTAGAAATTCTTCTGATGATAACGACGATAATTCTAGTGATGTTGCTAATTTAGGATATTAGATTTTTATTAATGTAACAATTTATATTTCCGCACATTTCTACTATAACTTTATTTTTATTTTATTTTATTAATTACTTTTTACAATATTAATTTTTATTTCTATTTTTTTATTTATTTCCTTTTATTTAATTCTTTTTTATTATTATAATATCATGAATTATATTTAATAGTGGGTTTAAATATATAGAAATATACAACATTAATTAGTAAAATAATAAAAAATAAATAAATAATTAAAATATTATTTGTGACGACAAATGTGGTCATAAAAAATATAAGCCACGTAAGCTAAATCTCATCTTTTATGATGACTTAATTAGAAAATGGTCATTGTAAAAACTCAATGCCATATCATTTTAACAATATAACTGACGAAATAATTGCGGCAACTCATTTGCGACGATTGTTGTCGCAAATATAATTGTGACGACTGCTTGTCGTCGCAAAAATTATTTTTGCGACATATCAATTGCGGTGAGGTCACTAAAACTTCATTTGCGACGACTTTGCATTTGTTGCAACGATTTTCTGTCGTCACTAATAGCCATGTTTCTTATAGTGTCCTGTTCTTCTACTGTATGGTTTTGTGTAATCTGTTTGTTTTGTCGGAAAGTTCTACTACAGGACATGCTACTAATTTGTGAGAAAACAATAAACCAGTGAATCCCATCAACGAAAATTCAAATCATAATATTCCTCTTGAATCTAAAAGCCCATATAGCTTGTTTTATTGAATGTTATATTCCTTAATAAATTAGTCAGAAAAAAAAAAGCAAATTAATACAACACAGATTTTTAGCATAAAGATTCATATTCTAGATAGAAAACATTCAATCGCTCCTTCATTAATCAATCGAGGAAGCGGAAACATTTGAGAGGAACATTTCCTCCTGATCTTAGTATCTTTGCCTTGTCTTAATTCAGTGTCTAACTCTTCGGTGTTCGTTTAGTATAAGGGTTTTGAACCTAGAATCATGGTTCTGGTTTAGAATCATCAGTATTTATTTATAAAAAGTAAAAAGTGGTTCTGATTTGACTCACACAGAATTAGTATTTAGTTAGGATAGTTCTGATTTAAGGTTTAAATCATGATGTGATATTTTAAATTATGAATCACCCGCTTAATTTTGGGTGGTTCAAATCCCTGATTCTAGTTATGATTTAAGAATCATGATTTGGACCTAAAATCATGAATCATGATTTTAGTTTCAAAATCAAAACTAGAATCACCTTGATTTGAACTATCATATCAAACAAACCCTTCATTTCTTCTTTTTCTTCCAGTTGTGCCCTTGCCCCTCCTGCTATCTGCTCTATCCTTGCTACCTTGTTTCGGCGCGTAGTCTACCATTAACAATTCTACGTTCGAGACGTTTTCCTTTTTGATGCTTCAACACTTTCTTGACGAAGATATACATTTCAGCTTCTCTTTGAACTCCATATGTTTCTGTATATATAAATAGTAAATTAATATTGAAGGATATATAATTCGTGCGGTCCTTTTAATCAACGGACATAAAAACTAAAAAACGCTATGCCCCGTTTATTTTATTAATTTGAGTTAGAATTCGAGTTTTGGTACAGTAAAAAACTCTTAGAAACAGTCATATTTAATTTTTTTATTACAGTAAAAAATTTTCACATAAAGTCACATCTTAACTCGAATTAAAAACTTAAATCAACCAACTAAACGAGTCCTATATGTATATATAATGATAGACAGACGAAATAGTACTTTAATTAATACATGAACGAAAATAAAGATCATGGTCAACAAATTCGAGAACATAGCTTTATATCTCGGCGTTTGATTGTAATCTTGTACTTTGGGCAATGGCAAGTTTTGGTAGACCCTCGCGAATTCTGCTATATATTAACATATATATATATATATGTATATGTATGTATGTATCTTCAGAACTAGCAATAACTGAAAAGACAGCCCGAGAAAAGAATAAGATCTTATTATTAATTAACATATATACAACAACGATGTATGTATACGCAAGAACTTATATTTGTTATGATAAATTAACAGAAAGAAATAAAACTTAAAAGACATGGAACGAAATAATATAAAGAGAAATATTGATAAGAGAAATATTTACTTCTGAGTTTATCCGGAGTATAGTTGTAAAGCTGAAGCTCTTTAAATCTGAGTTTCTCCGAACTTATATTTTTTGTTTTTCAAATAGTAATGCACCAATTCTTCTTCCGGGGAAAATCTATTGCCTACTGGAAAAGGGTTCACATGCATGATGTCCATTGCACTCACGAAAACACTTTTCAAAACTAAAGAAATTGAAGAACTTGCAAGAAAGGAAATTAGTTTGTAAATGGAACTTGGCAGGGTCACCTAGTACGTGTATATAATATATACATATATATATATATATATGTATGTATATCATTCATTCGATTTCCTAATCACAGATGAACTAAACAAACCATTTTCCTAATTCCAGTTGAACTTTAAGAGTACTCTCTAACGTCAAGTTCATAGTCCTTGATATTTTTTATTTAGTTTTTAAAGACGCCAAAAGAAATAACATATATTCAACCTAGAGTTAATAAATGTTGGAATTAATTTTTCATACCACTAAAATTTTTTTTTTAAAAAAAAGTTGTAGATAATTCATATTTACTTATTTGTAAATTTCAGTATAGTTATGTTGAAAATTAGGGATTTCAATATGGATAACGATGCAAGCTTTTGAGTGGTTTCTTAGATTTAACTCAAGCCCTTCATAGTGATAGAGAATTAGTTCTTCTACTATGGTTTTATGAGAAAACAATGAACAAGTAAATCCCACCAAGGAAATTAGAATCAGGATATTCCTGTTGAATCCCAAAGCCCACATAGCGTTTTTTTAGATGTTATATTCTATATTAAATTAGACAAAGATAAATAAAATCAATACAGCATAGGTTTTTAGCATGAACATTCATATTCAAATTAAATACATAGAGGAACATCCATATTCAAATTTAATTTCTGCTTCCTTGCACCACAAGCAAATTTTCTTGAGTCAAGGAAGTTTCACTTATAATCAACAAGTGAAGCAGAAACATTTGAGAGGAACATTTCCTCCTGATCTTGTCTTCTTTGCCTTGTCCTTCACTGCCAATTCTTCTTTTCTTCTTTTTTCTTCCAATTGTGCCCTTGCTCCTCCAGCTATCTTCTCTATCCTCACTACCTTGTTTTGATAATGTTGCATGTTTTGTGCCCTTCTCTGCTCCAGTAAACTCTGCAACAATGCCAAAATTCTTCTTTAATTATGTTTTTCATGATTCAAAATCTTTCACCCCCAACATATATATATATATATATATTTTTTTTTTTTTAAAAAAAAAATTGCTATAGAGAGAACCTTTCTCTTTTCCATCTTAAGCTTGGCTTGCATCTTTTTCTCATTCTCCCAAGCAAGTATCGCAGATTTCGACTTCTCATTCCTGAAGTTATGCAAACAATAGAAGCTTATAAGGAACTTTTTTCACTAATTCCGATTTGATTAAGTTCTCAACTCAAGTGAATGGATTAAACACATTAGTATTTTGTTTTACCAGCTCTGAACCTTTTTCATCTGAGCTTTCTCCCAAGCATCTGCTTTGCTTTCGATGCCATTTTGTCTCGATGATGTTCCTTTCTGCATTTGATATCTATCTGCCGGTGTTGCCTGCCTTACCGATGATGCACGACTTGGCTGCTTGGCAGGAGAAGCCCTCTCAGATACCTTGTCTTCCCGCGCAACTGACCTTCTCATCGAAACTTCGCCTATAATAAGAGCGTATATTTATTCTAAGCAACATGTTGATAAAGGAAAAGGAAAACTTCAACTTGTATTATAAGAAAGAAAAGTACCAGCAGTCTTTGCTTCCTTCCCCGAGAAGAGCCTGGTTGGCCTACTTGAACTTGGAATTTCCGCAGTGATCTCATCCTTCCTGCTCTTAGCCTTGCTCCTCGAGATTTCTAGAGCTTCCTGCTTCCTCTTCTGATATTGCAGCTCGGCTTGATCAAGCGAGTGAACCGCAAATGCAGCTGCTGCAACCGCAGTAGCAAAATCGCTCTCTCTTGCGTCGTAATCCTGACTCATTTGGCTAAAAAAATACTGGCTTTGCGCTTTCTTTTCTACAAATAAAAAAAAAGGACAAAAAATCATCATGGCAAATACTACTATAACTTTTGTCTTTGTCCATGAACCGTGGCAAGAAAATTTGGACTGACTTGATAATTATTCCCAAAATAGATTTTGCAAGGTTAAATTTTTCCAATAAGCCATAATTTTTTTTTTTTAATGACATAGAAAAGTGATGCTTCATACTTATTGTAGTTTGTATAGAACATGGTTACCTTCTTTGAGATGTTTAGTTTGTTGCGGTGAGGATGATTCTTTCCTTTCTTTAAAGCCCTCCGAACCTACTCTCTTGTCTCTTCTGAAATAGAGTTAGAATATATTTCAGGAAAAAAAATAATAATAACAAGAAGGGAAATCAGGATATAATATACTATTATACAAGTTTTTGAAGATGCCCTGCGAAGGGAAAAAAAGAAAAAGAAAAAAATCCCTCATTGCATTCAAGATCATCATGGTTTTTGATTTCTTTTACCAGTTTTCAAATACTAATCATGAGTCATGACCAAGTTAAATAGAATCTCGTCAAAAGGATTACTAAAAAAACGACTAATCGGAGTTGGGATTCGAAATTCAAACGTACCAAGATATATAAATTTTGCTGCAGAATTTTCCCTGTGAATACCCTGCTAAAAGTGTTTTGTTCTGAGGAAAAGCATAACCATGGGATGTTAATAACTTGATATCGGTTATATTGGTTTTTGGCTCATGAACAGGAGAGGGAAGCAAAGTGAAAATGCCTTGCATCCTGTTGCAAAGAGAAGCAAAGGACTTTTTTTTCCCCCTCTTCTCTCCTATTGCCAACACGTACACACAAATAGATATAAAAAAAGTCGCATAACCCAAATAGCAAGTTGTTTCCACTTTTAGCTCCCTTTAGCTTTCCTTTTCCCCTTTAAAATACAACTTTGAATTTTGATTGAAAAAAGCCATCTTTTATATGATATTATATTATATTATTCAATGCGGCTTATTTCTCAAGTTTTGTAACCAAAATAGCAATTTTTCATGCATTGTTTTATTCCTTTATTCCATCTGAAGTGAAGGGTACATCTTCCATCCACATTCAGGAGCCAAGAGGAAATGGGATTCTGCTGGCCCACCATAGTAAGCAAATTTTGTTGTAATCCTGGCCCTCCCCCCCAAAAAAAAGAAGAAAAAAAAAATGCTCACTACAAAATTAGAATATTGGAAAAGGTTGTAATGGAAATGTGAGAGTTCAAATTCTTTTTTTGTTTTCTTCTTTTTGAGAAAGTGAGAGTTCAAAATCAAAGGTGAACAATTACGGATTAAACTTGTTGCTAAAGATGTTTGAAATGGGTTTTTCTTGTCTGGGAGGTTTTCCAAGCCTAGTCCCTAGTTTGTGTCTTGGAATGGTTGCTTTTCCACGTCTTTTGCTTTCCTGGAGGACGACATGTCGTTTCATCAGACTCATGCTAAGATTTAACATCAGAGACAGGAGAAGAATTCCCAGTACCAACGACGGGACTACGATTGCATATGAACTTAATACAATTACTTATAAATTTAATACGATTGTTTACAAATTTGAACGTTAGAATTGTAAAATGAAACAATAGATTTATGAACCTCGAAGTATGAATGCTGAAGCTCTATAATAAAACAATAAACTTACGACCTCGCATTAGGGCCTTAAATTAGACTCTTGACATCATAGAGCGGCTCAAAAACCCAACTCAAGCAACATATATGCATTTTTTTTAGCCTATTGAATCGAATTAACAAATGTCACGCTGCTTTTTTATAAGGATTGAGCTCATGTATTTCCTTTTCGTGTCCTCCGGATAAGATTTTGACACCATGTCATGACTTTTTAATTATTGTGATATAATATGATTAGAGAGACGTGACAAGAACATAAAAAGACAACGAGTTGATTTCATTTTATTAAGCAAGAAACATCACGTTTCTATATTTTTTCGTTACAACAGAGTGTTGCACAGTGATCTCAATTCTCAAATGGAAATTACTCTATTTATCTATTTAATTATTATTAAATATAAATGAAAATCATCTTAGAACTTCGCCAAAATATTTTCAAAAGCTCCAAATATACAGTCACTTCGCCAAAGTTAATGATACAGAATTTTGCGAAGGCATGTTATTTCTGCCCACTACATTTGTCGTTTATCTATCATAATAAACTACATGTCGTTAGATCTAATGTCGTTTTTACCTTTTTTTTTTGGGGGGGGGGGGGCTCAGGAAATCTGATTTTCTTTTGGCTGGTGGAGGTGTTACGGGCTCAATGGTCGTCTCCATAAGATGTCACATATCAATAGATACAAATGTCGTTTGCTAGTTTCTAGCAAAAAAAAATTTGTCGTTTGCTACTTTTTCTTAAAAAATTGCCGTGTAAATTTCAAAATAAACGACGCGTCGTTTGAGTCAATGTCGTTTTTCTCTTTTTGGCGGAGGAAATGTCGTTCTCGGCCGGTGCTTCGTATCGACCCCTGGCTCTCTCAGTTCCCGCCCCTATACTCTCCAAACTCCCATCTTCTTCTATTCTTCTCTCTTCTCTGTATTTCATTTCAACTCCAAAACGTCCAAATTCCAAACCCTAGCAATGCAAATCACAGACGAACAACGCAAACGAGCCGAAGCCAACCGCCTCGCCGCCCTCGCTAAGCGCAAAGCTCTCATCGAATCCTCCAATGGCGGACGACAACAACAACAGCCATTGACGCT
>NW_010365594.1:264946-295697 GCF_000414095.1 Morus notabilis
ACGCTCTTCAAGTGCTCTAAGCTCTCCCACGACCTCGCCCCAAACCCTAACCCCTGCGCTCATTCTTCTTCAGCCGATCAACCACAAGAACTTGTTTCGCGTAACAATCCGATTCGCCACGCCAATTTGCCCGAGAAGTTCCGAGTCAGGCTCGAAATCTGCTCTCCCGACTCCTTCTCCGCCGCTCCGGTCGCTCTACGGGGTTTCGCCTATCCCGGCGCCGAGGAATGCTTAAGGAGATTGACTGATTGCTTGTCCAATGTGAGTGGATTGTTAGGGTTTCTGTTTGTTGGAGAGATTCGAAGAGAAAGAAAATCAAAGAAAATGGAATTCTAGTTTTTTTTCTTCTTTTTGAATTTTGAATTTTGGGGTTTTTTTAACTCAAAAGTCGTAAATTATAGACTTTGAAATGAAAAAAAGGAGAATTTCTTACTGTTTGGTAGAGAGTCTCAAAGGAAAGAAAAGTGAAAATTAGATCTTTTTTAATTTCTATTATTATTATTATTATTTTCAGATTATGCCGTTGCATTACACGCAAAATCACAGCGGCGGAAAGGCCTGTGTGTACTATGTGAGGGATTACAGTACAGTATTGAAGTGTTTGAAGGGTAACAAGAACTTTGATGTTGAGGAGATACCTTGGGGAACACTCAATGTTGTTGAGAGGCTTTCGCATTCGTTTGTCTCCGACAGGTGGATGCCTTGCCGGCCGGAACACTTGTCTGACGACGAGGTCGACAAGTTGATTGGGAAGCTGCCGAAGTCGCTGTTGGAAGTGCTCTTGCCTTTCCAATTTGACGGCATCAAATTTGGGTTGCGGAGGGGGGGCCGGTGTCTCATTGCGGATGAAATGGGGCTTGGAAAAACACTGCAGGTAGTTCTGTTGTGTAGTTTGTTCAACAATAATGTTTACCGAGCCAAATTTATGTTTCAATGTTTTTTTTGTTATGATATAGTTATAGACTTGTAGTGACATGGTAATGTTTTTTCATCTCAGGCTATTGCAATTGCATGTTGTTTCATGAATGAAGGATCTGTACTTGTCGTTTGCCCTGCGATTTTGCGCTTTTCATGGGCAGAAGAATTGGAGCGCTGGGTTCCATTTCTTTTGCCTTCTGATATCCATCTAGGTAATGCTTTCTGTTTCTCACTATATATTTAATTTGTTTTGCTTCTTTTACTTGTATCTCTTCTATTTTCCGTAAATGTAGTGCTCAATTAACGTGTAGACCAATTTTCTTTATTTGGTGGATGTAATTTTTTTTTTATTCTTAAAAAATAAACCCTCTTTTTCAGTATCTTTATGCGGATGATATTTTTGTGATGTCAAAAGAAATTATAGTGTTCTCTTTATTTAAGAATTGTCCACTTTGGCTCCAGTCTTTGGTCATCAAAATAATCCTGCCCATTTGAAAAGATGTCCAAAAGTTGTGGTTATTTCTTTTACAATGCTTCACCGTTTGAGGAAGAGCATGCTTGATCGAGATTGGGCTCTTTTAATAGTTGACGAGTCTCACCATGTACGATGTACCAAGAAACAAGAGCCAGGAGAGGTACATTATGTTTCTTATTTCTTAGTGAATAAATAGCTTATAGTCCATGCCATGGTATTTCATTTCTTCCTCGTGTTTAGGATGGATTGGTGATGATCTTTTTGTAATTTGGAATTTCAGATAAGATTTTGATTCCATCAATAGTAAACTTTGGCATCTCATTTTCTGTTTCCTTGCCGACTATATTTTGACCATGTTTATCCATATTGTTGTTGCAATGGGAAATAATTTCTCATATACCCAAATCCATACATTTCTTGCAAGTGTTCTTCATTTTTGCACCAATGCATAATACTATCTCGAATGCCATATCTAGTTTTTGTCAATAATCATTAAGCTTTGGCTCAGTGGCAAATCTCTTGGACTTAGTGCATGAGGAAGCATTAGGCCTAAGGTTCGATTTCCATTGGGTGCTATCAGTTCCTTGGGGCCATGCTCATGGACAAAAGACCTGAGATTTACCTGATCCATGTGGAGGGAGGTCTTTGCATGGATCCCATGGATTAGTTGGGCAAAGTCTTGGACATCACGGTCATAAAAAGAAAATAGCAATTTAAAAATGCCAACATTATAGTGATTAAATGAAAAGATAAATACTAGAATTTTTTTGAAAAAAGTTCTCGACGTTAATGATTTGTTTGAGGAAGCAATCTTGTCTGCTTCACTGTGGGCTTTAACTCACAAAGAATTTAAGAGCCATCCTTTTTCTTTGATTGTTTCCAAAATTCCAATTGGTTGGATTTGGTGGGGTCTTAGTCTAGTTTGTTGTAATCCTGATTAGGAGTCTCCTCTTTTTTGTTGGTTATTTGTTTGCTCTCTTTTTCTTTCACTTGCAGTGGACCTCTTGTCCACCTTTTTCCTCCTTTTTGTACTTCTTATTGTTATTTTTAATAAAGTTCGTTTCTTATAAAAAAAAAAGATAAATACATCTATAAATAGCATTCAAATGCTAAAATTTAGCATCTTGGTGCCAGATGTGCCACTAAATTAGCTTATGCCAAATTTTGCATCAAGAATAGCACTACATTTGAGAGTGTTTTTCCTCTCAAATGTTAAAATTTGGTATTGGCACACCAATTTAGCACTGCATTAGAGATGCTCTAATGTTGGGAAATGTATTTATTCAGGATTGTATCTCTTTGGTTTATTTTATTTGCTATATTTCAAGTATTATGATTTGTTTATCCTTGTAAGGTGTTGTAACTTTAACTTTATCATGTGTATTATCAGACGAAAACAGTTCTTGACATGGCAACAAAGGTCAAGCACGTAGTTCTACTATCAGGGACACCTTCTTTGTCAAGGTTGTAGTATGGACTCTTTTTTTTTTTTTTTTTTTTTTTTAAGAAATGATTTCTTCCCCCCTTAACTTTGTTATGTTTTATTTTAGACTTTTGGTCTGGTAACTAGTGGTTAATCATGCATTTTAATAGCTTATTTCGCATGTTTTCCTAGGTGACCATAGACCATTCGACATTTTCCATCAGATAAATATGATATGGCAAGTGTTCGTCTCACCCTTATATCTTTTTTGATCGACTTGATTTTCTCTAGGCTTATTGCTATTACATATTGTCACGTATAGGCCCGGTTTACTTGGAAAGAACAAGTATGATTTTGCAAAAACATATTGCGATGCCAAATATGTCAAGGGTGTGGACGGAAACGTTTTCCAGGTAATATTTGGAGAAAGATCACTATTTGTATATTACTAAGGAATCGTTGTACTTAAGTTGCAATATCGTTTTCCATTCAAATAAGAAGGCTTTCTGCTGTTTCATGCTTGTTGGCGATGAAAGACCTCAGCTATGTTGTTGATTTTGTTGGATACTAGATATCCTATTTCATGGTTCAGTCTACTATTTTAGTATTTCAAATGTCATATGCAGTTTCTATGGAAATATATTAATGCAGTTTTGTATGTTCTCTCATCAGAACATGTTAATACCTTTTATTGGCATGAATTGTGTTCCTCAGTGATCGTTTGATTGTTGCCTTTAAATGTTCCAAGGGTCTTTCAGGATTTCTCAAAAGGGACTCGTTTGGAGGAGTTGAATGTGCTACTTAAGCAGACTGTTATGGTAGGCTCTTGCTCGTGATATGCTTACAAGAAATTGAATTTTATGTGATGTTTCGTTATCATAACTTGGATTTAAAAATATTCATTTCCACGTGTTGCAGTTGTATGTGGTCATTAAACTTTACATCTGATGACACACAATGGGTATTACTTGAAAAAGGAGATGTGGCAGTGGCGGTTAAAGACTTCCCATTTAATAGCATTTTTTGACCAATGTTGCATGACATGCACTGAATAAAACATGTTGTGACTGTAATTTGATCTTTGTTTATTAAAAAAATATACGTAAAGATTTCTGTGTTTTAATTATGCAGCATTGGTAATTTACAGGTCTAGCTAGCAGCTCTTCCTGGTCTATTCTAATTACCGGAATATTTATTAGAATTTAGAACTTTCGTTACTTTTGATATTCTGTATCGTTCTTGGAAGTTCGCATGTTTACTGTTTCAATAACTTACACCAGAATATCTATGCTGAATGGAAAGATCAGTCTTTCCTTTGTAATGCCATTCCAAGTTATGTTGCAATTGGTCTGATTCGTTGAAGTTTCACTGTATATTCTAGATCAGACGTCTCAAAGAGCATGTCATGCTTCAGTTACCACCCAAACGTAGGCAACTTTTAAGAGTTTTATTGAAGAGATCTGACATAATTGCTGCAAAGGCTGCGGTTGCGCAGAAGGCTGATGATGAAAAAACTGCCTCTGAAGATGTTTCTTCAAATGATTTGGATGAATCTGATGGTAAGTAATGGATATTTTGCATCTGTATATGTGCATTATGAAAAGCTCTTTCTTGTTGTTATATCTCTCATGTCATGCCACTTTTATATTAACTTCTGAAGTCAAGAATACCTATAATTTAGTTTCTTTATACAGCAAGGCGTATAGAATGAGAGAGGTTCTGCGTTCTTAGCACATTGGTCAGTACATTGAAATAGTAAAGTCGTAAGATTGTTTATTTATTTATTTAATAAGTGGTAAGATTGTATTTTTAGTTTGCTGATGTAATAAAGCTTCATGAAGTGTATTCAGTATGAGTGAATTAATATATTTTTCCTCAGTTTTTGTCCATTTCTTAAATGTTCGAATATTTATGTGGAGCCTTTATATAAAGAATACTTCTTGCAAAAAGCTTCCACTTTTATTAAGAGGGATATGGCTTCATTGCTTCCACTTTTATTAAGAGCGATATGGCTTTATTGAGTCTATTTGAAGTATGAGCGTTGTGTAGTGATGTTTGTGGATATAATAAGCTTTCAAAATTTTGGTATCTTAAACTCAAGTAAAAAAATATGTAATGATTATAATTCATATTGACAAAAAATCTCTCTGCCACTCACTCTCTCTCTTCACTAAACTGATATCAAATATTAGGTTCACAGTGATACGAGTTTTATTTAGCCTTGACTTTTTTATAAGTTGGAACTGGATTAGGATAAGCCTATTTTTAAACATTTTTGAAGCGAGAGAAGTATCCAATTGGTATATTGAATGGCCTGCTTGGCGATTAGTTAAAAAGTACTCGATCTTTAAATATTGTTGGATTTAATGGGGGAAATATTTTTACCATAATGTATGTGCCTCTGTCTCTTTTTCTAATTGAATAAAAATCACAATGTAATGTAATTCATAAACATTTATTTGCTTGCAGATGGTGGGGGTTGGCATATGTCAGAGCAGCTTTCTGACCAAGAACTTGGCATCGCAAAGCTTTCTGCGTTTCGCGAATGGCTCTCCATTCATCCGCTCATTGCGGAGTCAGATGGTGCAACAAACCTGGACTCAAATTCAAATTCTCACAAAATGATCATTTTTGCACATCATCACAAAGTACTAAATGGAGTGCAGGTGAAAAATCCCGAGTGGGGCTTCCTTACTCTTTTACAATAGCCTTTACCTCTGTTTCGGTTATTGCATTATCCTTCTTATATGGAAGCTATCTCTAACTATGTTTTCACGTATACTCTACCTTATACTAGTGGCGTATGTAATGTTGCTTGCGAGTTGAAACTTGCTGCACCGTCACGTAGTTCCTTGCATGTACCCTTCTCTGTGTGATATCTGTGAAGAGGAGAGCTTGAATACTTTTAGCATTTTAAATTTAAATTATGTAGTTCTGAGTACTACCTTGTTGAGGGTTTTTAATACCGAGACAGCCAAGAATCTGTTGACTATTATTCTTCACTGTATGAAGATTGTTTTTTCCTTAACTTTTGTTTGATTATAGGTGTTACTTTTATTCCTTTTGTATGATTCGTTGAACTGTATGGTCAGGAATTCATTTGCGAGAAAGGGATCGGTTTTGTCCGTATTGATGGGACCACACTTGCTAGAGATAGGCAGTCAGCTGTGTTGTCTTTCCAATCATCAACTGAGGCTCGTATCTCATATTCCTAATCGAACTTTATTTTATTTATTTATTTATTGTTGCCAGATATATTATTCGTATTCTGCTCTGAGGGTAGTGAGTTCAAGTGTTTATTTCTTTCTTAAGTTTAAACCATTCAAAAGGATTGGATATTTTATGGCACAGATACTACAAGTAAACTTTTCTCTTTATTTTATTTAGTTAACCATTATCTTTCTTAGGTTTATTGCAGTAATTGGATTTTGTTAATCGAAATTTGATACATTGGTTGCCGTAGTATGTGGTATAAACCTACTGATGAAAATTAGCAAATGCACCTTAGAAATTTTGCGATACAATTGAGCTCCTTTTTTAGGCTTTCAGCAAATAATAATAATAATAATATTAATATTAATAAGAATAATAATTATTATTATTGAAAAAAACTAAAATCTCATGCCTGCAGTCAACTGTGCTCTTATAGGAGTCAATCTTTGTTGCAACAGTATACAGAAGAACGATTATGTTAGACATTTTTCTTTCTCTAGTTGACAGAGTTGCACTTATGAGTTTTTTTTTTTAATTTTTGTCATCAGTTTGTATTTTGGTGCTATTGTCTAGCAATCCTTTTCTTTCTTGAAGGACAGTTTCCTTCAGATCCTCTGTAAAGTTTATTTTTTAATCTTTTTGTGAAGAATTTTTTATTCCTACAGAAACAATTTTAACCAAAAGATGCAATAGTTTCCATATTTCAAGATTTAAAAGTACCTCTTTCTCCTTTGGTCTTATCAAAGTGCTGCCATTTTGATTCAATCCTTCTACCCAGGTTTTGCGGCTTCACTATTTGGTTTATACTAATGCTGGAGATGTCTTTTTTGATCAGGTGAAAATTGCAATAATTGGTATTACTGCTGGCGGGGTTGGATTGGATTTCTCATCAGCACAACATGTTGTGTTCTTGGAGCTTCCTCAATCCCCGTCATTGATGCTTCAGGTCCTAAATCCTAATAATGAATTTTCTTAAAAGCCTTTAAAAAACGAAATACTCATTGGAAGAGAAAAAGAAACTTTATTATCGAAGAGACTTGTTTATATCTTTTTTCTCGCTGTTGGATTTGTCATTATTATTTTCTGTGGTAGAAATATGATTAGAGCTACAATATTTAAGGGTTCCTTAAAGTTCAGTTCATAATATTTTATTGGCTTTTTGCATGGGACCCCCCTCAACTTTTCAAGATTGGCGGATCGGTACCTAAACCTTTTTTTTTGCAATCGGGTCCTTAACGTTAGAAATCTTTTCCAATTGAGATCTAATTGAAAATGGCTTTAATTTTCAGACAAAATAGCCCACGTGTGCCTCACATGATCCACTAATGAGGGTAATGAGCGTCTTTTTCACTTTCATAAATTATTATGTTAACTTAAAATTATATTCAACTCGAGATCTGGAAAACGCAGAAATTTCTAGGTTCCTTCCACAACCTTCACGGCCTTCTACTGGGTTCCTTCCACCATCTTCTACAAATTTATGGGTTCCTTCCATGACCTCCACGACCTCCACATCTCTGCCAACTTCAAACCATCTATAATCTCTTATACAAATGAACAATCTGGTTGCTATTTGTTAATTTGCTCAACCCAGAAACCCAAAAATCAGCACCAAACGACCTCCACAAATCAACACCAATTTCCCTAACCCAGAAACCCAAAAACGGATTCCATCGTTTTCAAAAAAGAAAAAATAAAAAAAAATATTTTGGATTCCATCAATTTCTTCAAAGGATATGGCAAATTAAACTCCAATCATCTTTGAAGATCAAAGCTACTTTGAAGCTCTCCCTTGAAGTCGCCATGGCCAAGACCTTGAAGCTCTTGTCGTCGCTCAGATCGGTGAACTTCGACAACACCCGCTTCTCCCCGACGGCGGCGCTTCGGGTTTTTGTGGTGCAATGTTGGGGTTGACCAACAATGCTTTCGTTTACTTTCGATTAATGTTCACTGAGAAATGGAACAATAATTGCATATTCATTTCTCCTAAAACTCTACCACGACTAGTGATTGCGATGATGAGTTCGTGTACGACATTGTATTCCTCAGGGCCGTCGACGTCGTATTAAGATGTCTGTTCCTATAAGCTTATAGGAATTTTGATGAACCAGAAAACTTAGGATTATAGATTTATCCATTTGAATGTGTTTTTTTTTTTTTTTTTTTTTTTTTGGAAAATTTGCAGCGATTGCGGTTATATCTCCGCTTTATGTTGTTAAAGGAGGGATTTTTTATGGTGAGAAGAAAAAAATTGGATCGATTTTTGGGATTTTGAATCCCCAAGAGTTAGTTTTTTCAACCTGAAAAAGGTTTGGGAAAGAATGTTGTTGTCGATTTACTAGATTGGCAGGTAATTATGATCTTCATTTGATTTTAGATTTCCATGGTTTTTTTTCCCTTTTTTTCCTCATCCGATTGAGATTCCCATAGTTGTCAGGCAACAAAGCTTTTTTTTTTTTAACATATAATAATTTATGAAAGTGAAAAAGACGCTCATTACCCTCATTAGTGGATCAAGTGAAGCACACGTGGGCTACTTTTCTAAAAAACTAACGCCGTTTTTAATTGGATCTCAATTGTAAAAGATTTCTAATGTTAAGGACCCGATTGCAAAAAAAAAAAAAAAAATTAGGGACCGATCTGCCAATCTCAAAAAGTTGAGGGGGTCATGTGGCAAAAAGCCTATTTTATTTCTTATGAGTGGTTTGAGTTAGAAACCAATCATGTTTAAACAGCTTCAAAACTTTAGAGCTCAATAGGTGATTGGCTTGCAAGTTTTATGATTTATTTCAGTTCTGATAGAAATAAAATGACTGTGAATTTATAATTGTCGAGTTTAACAGTATGGCCGTCTAATTAAGAGTGAGTTATCAAGTAATTATTTATTAGAAATCATGCAGTACAAAAAGGAAAAGCAGAGGATATGGTAGTCCTTTAAACAAAAGAATAAAAATGCAAAATTGTTAGAATATAAAACTATTGTTGGATTACCTCTTAACAGCTTAAGCTTTTGGGATAGATTGGTAAACTAACATGGTATCAGAGCGGGAGGTCATGAGTTTAAACCCTCGTATTCGCACTCTTTATTCCCATTTAAATTGTTTTTACGTGTTGAGCCTTTAATTTGTTTCGGGCTTTTTCTTGTGTTGGGCTTGATATTTAGCCGCACATTTGCACATTTCCGGCCTGCACGTGAAGGGGGAGTGTTAGAATATAAAATTATTGTTGGCCTACATACTAACAGCTTAAGCTTTTGGGATGGATTGGTAAACTAAGAAAAACTTAAAAAAAACTAGAAAATTGCAGAAACTTTCCCTTCTTTGATGTTTGTGGTTTTTTGATGCATACGCTTCTTCTGAACTCTTTCAAAAGGCTGAGGATAGAGCTCACAGGCGAGGGCAAAAGAATGCAGTCAACATTTATATCTTTTGTGCAAAGGTACTTGTTTCCTTCGTTGTGGAGGATTTGCAGATGTTTTTCTTTGATACACAGCGTGATGTTTATTAACACTTTGCAGGATACTCCCGATGAGTCGCATTGGCGAAGTTTGAATAGTAGCTTGCGCCGTGTTTCATCTACAACTGATGGAAAGTATGATGCAATACAAAATATACAGGTTTTGTTCCTCCTTTTCTTCCCTCTTTATTCAATCCTGTTTACTACTGAAATGCTCCTGTGAGAACCAAAGTTTTTGGCAAGTTGGCTGTATGTTTATATCATCTGAAAGTTAATGAAATTCTTGTTAAAGCTTGCTTATTCCTCACTGCACGCAGTACTTTACCATGATCCATCAGTATGTTTCTATTTTGTTTTCTTAGTGGAGAAAGATATCTTTTTTTTCATCAGCTGTAGTAATTCTTAGCTTTTCTAGTTATCGTGAAATATGAGAGAATGAATATGAATTCTCATTGATTGAATGAATAATTTTACAGAGTATTAGAAGACTATATAAGAATACACGCCTAGACTAAAAAGTAAATAATCTCTGCCTATTAATCCCATGATTCCAGGGATATCAAGAAAAATATTCTACACACTAATTTAGTCATAGTAATCAGGAAACTAATTACAATTTACAGCTGTATTTCCCACACTATCCCTCAAGCTGGAGAATAGGTGTCTTCCATTCCCAACTTGGAAATAATCTCATGAAAGGTTGTACTATTGAGTCCCTTAGTTAAGACATCTGCCAGTTGATTCCCCGAAGATACGTATGGTGTGCAGATCAGACCACTTTCCAATTTTTCCTTGATGAAGTGTCAGTCTATCTCAATGTGTTTTGTTCTTTCGTGCTAAACAGGATTATGAGCTATGTTAATTGATGATTTGTTGTCACAGTAGAGCTTCAATTTGGCACTAGACTTTGCCACCACATTTTGATTTTTGCTCCTCCACGTCACCAAATTACCACCAAGAAACGTACAGTAGCCAGAGGTAGACCTCCTATCTGTATGAGATCCTGCATAATCTGCATCCGTATAGGCTTCTAGAGTAAGTCCAGCATTTCTTCTGAATAAGATTCCTTTGCCTGTGCTGCCTTTTAAGTTGTGAAGTACTCTATACGCTGCATGTAAATGTGCTTCCCTTGGATCATGCATGATTTGACTGATAACACTTACTGAATAAGCAATGTCAGGTCGGGTATGAGCAAGATAGATGATTTTTCCCACTAATCGCTGGTACATCTCTTTATCTACAACCGGGTCTTCTCTAGCTTCTCCAAGCTTGTGATTTGGCTCGATAGGATTGGTTGTTGGTTTACAAGCAAGCTTCCCTATTTTCTTCAATAAATCTGTTACATATTTCTGTTGTGAAATAAAGATCTCCTGCCTTGAGTATGCAACCTCAATTTCAAGAAAATATTTTAGCCTCCCAAGCTCTTTTATCTCAAACTCCTTAGATACTGTTTCAAAGCTTCCTTCTCCTTCTCATCATTTCCGGTAACTATTATGTCATCAACATACACCAAAAGTGTCGTCACTCCCTCTAAATTAGAATGTTTGATGAAAAGTATGTGATCTCCTTGGCTTTGTCTGTAACTTGTGTCTTTCATTACCTTAGCAAATCTCCCAAAGCAGGCTCTAGGAGATTGCTTAAGTCCATATAAGGCCTTTCTCAATCTACAGACCTTATTAGCAATCCCTTTTCCTTCGAACCCTGGTGGAATCTTCATATAAATTTCTTCTTCTAAGTCTCATTGCAAGAATGCCTTCTTCACATCATACTGTTGAGGTTGCCAATTAAAATGAGCCGGTAATGACAGTAATACCTGTACTCTATTCATTTTTGCAACCGGAGCAAATGTCTCCTGATAATCAACTCCGTAAGTCTGAGTTAGCCCTTAGCAACTAATCTTGCCTTGTACCTCTCGAGAGAACCATCAACCTTATACTTTAAAGTGAACACCCATTTAAAGCCAACCAAATTCTTCCCTTTTGGTTGATCAACAATCTCCCATGTCTTGTTTTTCTCCAATGCATTCATTTCCTCTCTCATAGCATTCCGCCATTCACTTTTAGATAACGCCTCAAATAAGGTGTTTGGAATTGACACAGTATTGAGACTCACAAGAAAATTTATATGTGATGGTGAAAAACTCGTAAGAGACACATAGTGGGATAATGGATATAAGGGTCGGTTTCTACATTCTCTAGTACCTTTCCTTACAGCAATAGGCAAATCAAAATCATTTGTATGTGTTTCAGTGGGCAGTGTATGTAAAGGAGAATCAGGACTTACCATGTCTTCATTAGCAGGACTCGGATTTTTGGACATGTGTCAGATCTGAAACAGTCTTCTTCCTTGAGTGTGGAAATCTAAAAGTGTCATAAATGGGCACAGACTTTGGATTTTGTTCTTGGTCTAAAAGAGGCACGGATTGGACAGATTCTTAGACCGGCACGGATTGGACAGGCACATATTGCACAGACACGGATTGGACAGCTTTTTTAGAGGTGAGTGGGAGGTCAAGTTCAGGAAAACCAAAGTCTTTATCTTCCATTGATGATGTCTCCCCCTGAAGATAAAACTTGGAGAAATAAGGTTTGGTCTCATCAAAAGTGACATTTGCGGTTATGTAAAGCTTCTTTGAGAGAGGATTGTAGCACTTATACCCCTTTTGGGTGGAAGAATAACTGATGAAGACACACTTAATGGCTCGAGGATCCAGTTTTCCTCTATTCTGACTATGCACATGAACAAAGGAAGTACACCCAAATATTTTAGGTATGAGACCATTGGAAGTTCATATGTGTGGATAAAATTGTACAAGTACCTCTATGGGAGTTTTAAAATTCAATACTCTTGAAGGTAATCTATTAATCATGTATTTAGCAGTAAGAACGGCCTCTCCCCATGCGTTTTAGGAACATTACCATGAAATAACAATGCTCGGGTAGAATTGAGTAAATGGCCATTTTTCCTTTCAACAACCCCGTTTTGTTGGGGTGTGCTTACATAGGATGACTCATGAATGATTCCTTCCTTTTGAAAGTAGGGAGATAAAACTTGATTGAAATAATCTCGTGCATTGTCTGCACGAAAATTTTTTATTTTTACTCCAAATTGGTTTTGAATCATAGAATGGAAATTGGGAATGACACTACTCACATCTGATTTGTGCTTGAGTAAGAATATCCATGTGACTCGAGTACAATCATCTATTAGAGAGACAAAGCAACGTGACCCTGAAATGTTTGGGATTGTAGAAGGTCCCCATATATCATTGTGAATTAAATCAAATGGATGAGAACTTCTTTTATTACTAATAGGAAAAGATACACGAGTATGTTTTGCAAATTCACAAACATCACAATGAAAGTTCGTAATATCTAATCCTTTAAACAAAGCAAGGACCATAATTTTCAAGACTATAAAAGATGGATGACCAAGACGAAAATAATGAAGCCAAATGGCATCTTTATTCGAGGAACTGAGTAGAGACAGACAATTCATTTATGACTCCTTTTGAAGCACTTGGTGTTTCAAGGTAGTAAAGTCCGTTCTCCTTAGCAAGTCCAACTTTCCTCCCCGAATCCTGTTCCTAAAAAACACAATAAGAAGGGTAGAAATTTACATGACATTTTAGATCCTTTGTAATTTTCTAAATTGAAACAAGATTGGCAGATAATTTCGGGACATGAAGTACATCTTTAAGGACAAAGGAAGGTGTCACGTGAATATCTCCTAGACCTGCTGTTGTGGCAAGAGAACCATTTGCTGCAGCAATTTCCCTACTACTTGGACATGGCTTATAAGTACTAAAATACTGTGATGAATACGTCGTGATCGGTGGCCCCTGAATCAATTATCCAAGAATTCTCAAAACACTTCTTTGAGGCATGTAATCCAAAAGAGAATAGAGACTTACCTGAGAGTGCTAATGAGCATGCACCGGAAGGTTTTTCAAAAGACCCTTTAGGCCTTTAAGCCTTTCGATTTCCTCTCCACTGAGTCCCCGCTCCTTTTTTTCTGGAAGATTGGCCTGCTCTGTCAAATGTGCTTGTCTGTATGATTTATGTTGCTCTCCTCGGTGACCCCATTCCTTGCTTGAAGTAGGTGGCTTACCATTTAATTTCCAGCAACGTTCTTTGGTATGCCTTAGTTTCTTGCAGTAAGTGCACCACAGATTGTCTCGGTTGTCCCGATTATCTTTCCCTAAAAATTTGGTCTGATATGATATTCCATTCTCTGAAAATCTGGTCAGCTCTGCTCTTGGTTGTGCTCTCCCATTTTTTGGTGCTTTAACTTGTTCAGTTTTGATTGTCAGTGTTGATCCTTCTGCAACTTGGGGCTCTAGCATAATACCCATTTGACTTTCTTCTAACAGAATAAGTGAAATCACTTCCTCCAAAGAAGGCATCTCCTCTTTCCCAAGAATCTGCACTCTAACCTAATCAAATTCCTAATTGAGTCTAGCAAGGAAGTCATAAACCCGGTCCTTCTCAATGAAATTCTTCAAAGTTGCAGCATCCTCAACACACTTCATTTCAATAACCCGATAGTGATCAAGTTCTTGCCATAAATTTTTTAGGGAATTGGCATACTCGGTCACAGTTTTTTCTCCCTGTTTGATTGCACTAGCTCTGACCTTGATCTTAAACTTGGACTGCATCACGAGCTTTTGAGTAGGTTCGTTGAATGGAGTCCCAAATTGCTTTGGCAGTGGTCAAGAACATATAGGTATCGCTGATTTCAGGATTCATTGAATCCCACAGCCATGACATGATCATGGAGTCTTCTTCATCCCAAGCATCAAATTTTGGATCTCCCTTCTTCGGTCTCGTTTTAAGAAGATGACTGAGTTTTCCTTTGCCTTTCAAATAGGTTCGAACAAATTGGGACCATTTTAAATAATTTTTTCCATTTAGCCTATATAAGTGGGCCGAATATTCTACAAATCACCATTAGTATGGTGGGAATTATCCTCTTCAGATTGGAGAGTGTTGGTGGCTTTGGTCTCAGACATGGTTCTCACTTTTTATAGAGAGATTAAACGGGAGTAACAAAAAACAGGCAATGAAGGCCAGAAAGACAGGAAACAATAATGGCGATGAAGACCGGAAAGATAGAAAAAATAGCGACGGCAATGAAATGCCAAAGAAACAAATGAAACCCAGGATAAACAGCATAGGGCTTTGATACCATATCGTGAAATATGAGAGAATGAATATGAGTTCTCATTGATTGAATGAATAAATTTACAGAGTATTAGAAGACTATATAAGAATACGCGCCTAGACTAAAAAGGAAATGATCTATGCCTATTGAAGTTTGGAATAATCGGAATTTTCTCTTATTAATTGAATAAACGGAAGGGATATTTATACACAAGAAAAGTAAGATCTTATCCTAAGAGAACTCTTAGATACTAGGAACTACTTTACACATTTATAGGGATTAGTTTACAACAGAACCTCAGCCGTTATATCCACGATTCTAGGAGCCTATCACTCATCTAGATTCGGCTAGTTTGAATTTCAACATTAATCCCATGATTCCAGGGATCCCAAGAAAAATATTCCACACTAATTTAGTCATAGTAATCGGGAAACTAATTACAAAAAAGCTAATTACAATTTACAACTGTATTTTCCCACACTAGTAAATGTTAATTTTTGGTAATAAACAGTCTTATTCCATAAGAGTATAATCTTGAATGCAAAGTTCTATCGCTGGTAGTTTATTTCGCTTTGTCTTTCTTTAAACCTTAGAAAATGTGTGCGGGCACGCATTCATACGTGCATGTATGCATATTTAGAAATAGTGTTACAGTTAGAACAAATTTGAAATAGTGTTACGGATTCACATTTGTTCTATAAGAGTTGGTATATATCCATGGAGGCAGGTTGAAGGTGTTTCTTTTCTGGAGACATCTTGTAAATTGGGTAGCCTTCAAGATAAGAATAAGATTTTGGAAATTGTGGAGACCGGTGAGCCTTCTGCTCAACCACTGGAATTTCAAGAATCTAGCTTACTGAAGGACACAGAACCTTCCGAAGTGAATGATGAGTTTGTGGATGAAGTGACACCAAGATATGAAAAAAAGACTAATGTTGAAGGAAGTTCAGCCAAAACAGACAATTATCTTATCAAGGTAAAGTTGACATTTATGATCAATTTCCTGTTCTATGGAAGATACTTTAATTTTTACTCTTAGAGCCTTTCCTTTTATATCATAAATTTGCGAACTTGATTGAATTCAAGTTTTTGTTTTCTGTGTGGGTGCTTCCATGCTCGCATGTGTGTGAAACAGGCCATGGTTACGTGTGGTGTTGACGCTGACAAGGGTTCAGTTTTAGAGGCAAAGTTGGAAGAAAACCTTTCTGAAAGGAAAACCAGCAAAGCTGGCAAAGAATCTTTGTCGAAATTGGATGAGGTTTGTGAACACAACACTCAACAGAAAAGTAATGTTTAACTGATTATTGACTCCAAAAAGATTATTATTATTATTATTATTATTTTTAGATTAAGTACAGATGGTGGAATTTGGTCCAATTTATTTAATGCAGGGAAATATATTTTCCCCCCAAATGGAAGGAGATGAAACAACAGAAGCTTTTGAATGTTGCTCTAACCCTGTAGATTCATTGCGATTTGAGGTAATGCAATTCCTTCGTTCCTTGCTCTAACCTGGTAGATTATGTGTTTTGGTTGTTGTATGTTAGATACCAAAAGCCCCACATGGATAATTATAAGATAATCGGTGGGTTTATAAGCCCTTGGGTCCCCTCCCTTTGCGAGCCGGTTTTGCTTGGGTTAGTTCTATTTCTATCTAATGGGTTCCTAACATATGCCCCACGTCCTACCATATCCAAAAGAATAAATGTAAATTGAAGGATACAAACAGATGATTAAATTAAAGTCTTAAAAGATCGTATTATTGCATGGATAATATTACCTAACGTCTGATTATCTCAATTTCAAGGTTAGTACGTGACCAAAGTTCTGGGTTCTAGCTTCTGTTAAATTATGAAGCATTTTCTTTTGCGTTAGGTCGTTATTATGGAGCATTTATAATCTGGTCCTGGATCTATACTACCTTGTGGCTTCTGCTGTTTATTTTTATGGTGTTCCTAGCATTGGTTGCCCGAGGTCTTATCAATTCCTGTCGTTCTATTTTTTTAGGTGAGCCAATATACTGGTAGGATTCACTTGTATTCTTGCATTTCGGGGACAGATACGAGACCAAGACCATTATTTGAGAATTTTAGAGCCGAGGAACTTGAGCTTCTAAATTCTCGTGTTGCTGACAATGAAAAGAAAACAAATTCAAACTACGTTAAGGACAACCCGGTTTATAGGAATTCTGTTTTGGTATTCATCAAGGAGTGGAATAATTTGAGACCTGTCGAGCAAAAGAAGTTACTTGGAAAACCATTACAGCTTCCTTTAACAGTAGAGCTGTGCTACTTGAATGAAGGTGTTAACCACAAAAATGGGGTATGTATTCTGTAACTTGAAATACTGAATTCTTACTCTTTTACCTAGCACCCAACAAAAAAAAAAAATTCAGATTCTTTCTGGATTTTCCTTTGCTGTTTAACCGTTGTTTCTTGTTTGTTTCTCCTCTTTTAAGTAATGTTCCTGTCATTATTATTGCTGTTATTTTTTGTTTCCCATAAATCTAGTACATGTTGTAAATGTGCATACCGCAGTATCTGTGTGTGAATATATTAGCGCTCAATAACAGGGACTGCTTAAGGTCGGAAGCAAGCGCCGCCACACACCTTTGTGTGAGATTAGCCAACCTCTACCATCAGATGCTGTATGGAAAAAGGTTCATCTGCGAACTGGTTATGGGAAAAAGGAGAAGGAATACACTCAAGGTTGGACCTTGACTGATGAACCTCTCTGTAAACTCTGTCAAGCACCATGCAAGTAAGTCCTTTTTTTTTTTTTTTTTTTTTTGCAGCTATAACTATTTATGTAAGGCTCGAGTATTTTTACCTTCAGGAGTAGCAATGCAAAGGCGCCTGAATATTTTGAGGATCTTTTCTGTAATCTTGGATGCTATGAAGAATATCGAATAAGAACTAGTGATAGATCCCTCCGTCAGGTTAGATGTGTTGCTTTTGTGCTCGTCTCCATTGCCCTTTGTATTTGTGCATCTTGTATATCAAATAAAATTCTAAATGCTTTTACGATATTTCTTTCCATCGTTGTTTGTTGTTACATTATACAATTACAAAACACTGAAGTATTTGTAATTTTCAGGAACTTTTTCAACTAGAAAATGGTATTTGCACAAATTGTCAATTAGACTGTCATAAACTCGTGGATCTCATAAGACCTCTATCTTTGGGTTTGCGAAGAGAGTATATTGAGAAAGTTGCACCCAGAATAGCAAGCCAGAAGAAGTTGTAAGTAGATAAAAAATTAGCTTAATTTTTTTTTCTTTTTCTTTTCTCTACTTGCCACACGGGGGTTAGGATATGAATTGACAGTTACATTATTATTATTTTCTTTTTTTTTTTTGGCGTTTTTCTGGTTTTGATGGGTATTTGATAAGCTCCAATTCGAGTAACACAGAAAGATGGCAAATTGAAGAGAATTTGTATTACTAATCCGAGAATTAACAATGGCGGCAAGAAAAGTAAAGAATGGTATGGGGATTTTCGAGAGATCCCGTACTCTCCTAACAACTTCTTTTAAGAATGACAATATTCCAATGCCCTCTACTAACCACCCTCTATCTTATTTATACTCCTACCTTAATTCCCTATACAGACTCCAAGCAACTAACCTCCCGTCCCGTAACTAACTTGCTGACTCAGCTTCTTGCCCCTGGCGTATCTGGCGTACATCCAGCAGCTGCCTTGCTGACTCAACTTCCTGCTCCGCCCCTTCACCAGATCCCCCCTTGCGCCTCCTTCGCGCACAAGTGAACCACATCAGAGGCTTATCATTACCCCCGCCCCAAAAACGCACCTTGTCCTCAAGGTGAAAATCAGGGAACTGGCCATTCACAACATCATAAGATTCCCATGAAGCCTCATGCTCTGGCAAATTTTCCCAGCGAATCAGCACCTCCAATTCCATTCGCCCACCATGAAGCCGTTGGCGCACCCCCAGCAAAGCGGCTGGAATCACCTGCAATTCCAAATCACCAGTCAACTGAGGAGGTAACTGGGACACTGCCTGGTCCTGGCCGACTGCCCGACGAAGTTGGGAAACATGGAACACCGGGTGGATGGCAGCGCCCACAAGCAACGCAAGGCGATAAGCCACGGACCCAACTCGCCCTACAACCTCATAGGGACCATAAAAACGAGGACTTAACTTCTCATTGCGGCGACGAGCTAGTGTAACTTGGCGATACAGCCGCAGCTTAAGGTACACTAAATCTCCAACAGCAAACTGGACATCGCGGCGTCTACTGTCCGCCACCGCTTTCATTTTCTGTTGAGCGCGCAAGAGGTGAAACTTAAGGAGATCCAACATCGCATCCCGGTCCATCAATTGTCGTTCGACGGACTCCACGGGTGACGCTCCCACCCCGTAGTGCAACAGGAAGGGGAGCTCTCCCATAAACCACATGAAAAGGGGTCATCCGCGTGGAAGTGTGAAAGGAAGTGTTATACCAATACTCCGCCCACGCCAACCATTTGTGCCATTGCCCCGGCTTGTTGGAAGTGAAACACAGTAAGTACGTCTCCACGCACTTGTTCACAACCTCGGTCTGCCCATCGGACTGTGGGTGGTATGATGTACTGCGGGAGAGGGTGGTGCCCATTTGCCGGTGCAGCTCTATCCAAAAATGGCTGAGGAAAATTCGATCCCAGTCGGACACAATTGTGCGAGGTGCGCCATGAAGACGGACCACTTCCTGAATGAACTGTAGAGCCACCTTCTCAGCCGAGAAAGGATGTTGTAAGGCAATAAAGTGGGCATATTTACTGAGCCGGTCAACGACGACCAAAATAGTGTCAAACCCGTCCGAACGAGGCAATCCCTCAATGAAATCCATGGATATATCCTCCTATACCAGATCCGGCACCGGTAATGGCTGTAGGAGTCCACTAGGAGCCAGCGTAGAAGCCTTACAACGTTGACACAACACACATGCTGCCACATAGGAGACCACATCCTTCTTCATGCCTAACCAATACCAATCGGCGGCTATCCGACGATAAGTTTTCAATTCGCCGGAGTGCCCTCCTATTACACCACTGTGATAAGAACATAAGAGCTGTTGGACCACCGGGGCCTTCGAAGCTACCACCATTCAGCCTCGAAAGAACAAACGCCCCTGCCGGATTGAGTACCCCGGATGAGATGTAGCATCCTGCTGTAGATCCGACCAAACTTTGGCCAACCGGGTATCCTGTAAAACCTACTGGTGTATAGCCTCTGAGCTAATCACAGAAGTAGCCGCCAGCACACTTAAAGAAGGGTCGGCCTGGCATCGAGAAAGAGCATCTGCAGCCCGGTTTTCTACCCCTGGTTGGTATTGGATCTCGAAGTCATATCCCAACAATTTAAGCAACCATTTCTGGTGCTCCACGCTCACCATCCGCTGCTCCAGCAAATATTTAAGGCTGCGTTGATCGGTCCGAATAACAAAATGGCGCCCTAGTAGGTAGGGCCGCCAATTCTGGACGGCTAATACGATGGCCATGAGCTCTCGCTCGTATACCGATTTTCTATGGGCTTGAGCAGACAACCTGGCTGAAAAACGCTATTGGCCTTTGTTCTTGCATCAGTACCCTTACTCCAAACCCCGAAGCATCCGACTCGAGCACAAACGGCTTGGTAAAATCCGGCAAAGCCAACACCGGCACCCGCGTCATAGTCAGCTTGAGCCGGTCAAAAGCCTGCGCTGCCTCGGCATCCCATCGGAATCCGTCCTTCCGAAGCAAAGTAATTAGAGGCCTCGCAATCTGGCTATACCCAGCCACAAATTTCCGGTAGTAACCGGTCAGTCCTAAGAAGCCCCGTAAATCTCGCAAATTGGCAGGTGATGGCCATTGCAACATAGCTGAAATCTTAGCCGGATCCGCTGAAATACCTTGGTCAGACACAATGTGTCCCAAATATTCTATGGAACGTTGACCAAAGCTGCATTTCTTCGCATTGGCATATAGTTGGTGCCGCCGTAATTCCTCCAACACTTGTGCGAGATGACACTTGTGTTCCTGTTCCGATCGGCTGTAAATGAGTATATCATCGAAGAATACCAACACAAACTTGCAAAGGAAAGCCCGTAAGACCTCATTCATGAGTGATTGAAAAGTCGCCGGAGCATTTGTCAAGCCGAAAGGCATTACGAGGAACTCGTAATGGCCTTCATGAGTGCAGAACACTGTCTTCGGAACATCCTCCGGACGCACTCGTATCTGGTGGTACCCGACTTGAGGTCAATTTTGGAAAAAATTACCGCCCTATGAAGCTCGTCAAGGAGTTCCTCTATTACGGGAATCGAAAAACGGTCAGGTGCCGTTTCCTTATTCAAGGCTCAGTAGTCCACACAAAACCGCCAACTACCATCCTTCTTCTTGACTAATAGCACAGGATTGGAATAAGGGCTCACACTAGTCCGTATAATGCCAGCCACCATCATTTCTCCCACCAGCCGCTCAATCTCAGTTTTCTGAATGTGCGGATAGCGGTACGGCCGTACATTGATTGGTGAAGTTCCCTCCTTGAGGATAATGGCGTGATCCTTTTCCCTTGTCGGAGGCAACTCTGCAGGAAACTCAAACACCGAAGCATATTTATCCAGCACTGACTTCACCCTAGTCTGTAATTCCTCTCCCCTGCCACTCGTGTCTACCACTAAATTTCCTAGCGTCACCCAAATTCCTTGACCCTCATGCCTAAGAGCTCGCATCAAGGCTTTAAGGGTCACCAGTGATTTGTTCAATCCAGGGTCTCCGCGTAACGTCACATGTCTATCTCTGACATTGAACTTCATAAGTAACGTTTTCCAATTAACTGAAACTACCCCAAGAGTTTCCAACCACTGGATTCCCAGTATCAAATCCGAACTACCCAACTCCAAGGGTAAGAAATCTTCCACCACCTCCACATCTTGCAAGGTCACCATCACCCCTTTACAAATTCCCTCACCCTTCACCGACACACCAATACCCATCACTACCCCATACCCACTAGTTTTATCCACAGTTAACCCCAATTTCTTAACTAGTTCATAAGAAATAAAGTTGTGGGTAACCCCACTATCAATTAGGACAATTACCTCACACCCACGGACGTGTCCTCTGAGCTTCATCGTTCTCGGAGCAGTGAGTCCCACCATCGAATTGAGTGACAGTTCCACCGTCTCTTCTCCCCCAAGCTTCTCATTTTTCTCCTCGTCACTCTCCTCTGTTCCAATCTCCTGTTCTTCTTCCTCTTCTTCCCTGACGATCAGGACCTGCAATTCCCAGTTGGGGCAACGGTGCCCATAGGTATACTTCCCATCACACCGGTAGCATAGGCCATTTTCTCTCTTTGCCTGCAGCTCCGCATCCATCAACCGCCGGAAAGTCGCCACGCCACCACCAGTTCCGGTCTTCTTCTCCGTCGTGGCGAAGTTCCTCCCTACTGATTCTCCCGTGTTCCCTGCTCCCGTTCTAGAATGGCTTGGACCACCCCTCTGCCCAGTGAAAGCTGTATAAATATTTCCCCCTTTGCTCTACGTCAAATTTTGTGGGTCTTGTGGGCCTGAGGTTCTTGGCCCGCGTACCATCTTATTACGATCCTCCACCCGCTGGGCTACCTCCATGATTCGACCCAATCCTTCCGGCCTCATCAATATGATTTCCGCCCGAATCTCAGGCTTCAATCCCTTAACGAAAGTGCTCTCCAAGACCTGCTCCGAAAGCTCCGTCAATGGCGCTGCCAGCGCCTCGAACTCTCGCCGGTACTCCTTCACCGTCGTTTCCTGGCGGAACGACAAGAATTTCTCGCACAGACTCCCCTCTTGCGTAGGGCGGAACCACTCCAGAATCATCAGCTTCAACACCGTTCAATTCCGAATCGGCCTGCGACCGTCCTCCCATTGAAACCACGCCAGGGCTTCTCCTTCGAGACTTACCACCGCCGCGTCCAATTTCTCCCCTTCCGTCTTTCGATTCATGGTGAAAAACCTCTCAACACGGAAGATCCATCCATCGGGGTTGTCTCCATCGAAAACTGGCATTTCTACCCGTCACGTTCGAAATTTCGCACGGCCTCCTCCTTCCCGTTGCCGATCTTCTCTTGGCGCCGGTGGTTCCACCGCTGCGCCTTCCGCGGCCCACGGCAGCTCCTGATAGGCCGATTCCCTCAGTCTCACCCGATCATCCAACCTTTCAAGCAGCATCTCCATTCCCTGCTCAAGTCTAGGTATTTTCTTCAAATCCTCACGAATTCCTTCCATTTCTTTCTGGAATTCTTCTCGAGGAACTTCCGTCTTCTCTTTCTCCCGTTCATCGGCACGTCTCGTCATTCCCAGACGTCACTGCTCTGATACCAAATGATAAGCTCCAATTCGAGTAACACAGAAAGATGGCAAATTGAAGAGAATTTGTATTACTAATCCGAGAATTAACAATGGCGGCAAGAAAAGTAAAGAATGGTATGGGGATTTTCGAGAGATCCCGTGCTCTCCTAACAACTTCTTTTAAGAATGACAATATTCCAGTGCCCTCTACTAACCACCCTCTATCTTATTTATACTCCTACGTTAATTCCCTATACAGACTCCAAGCAACTGACCTCCCGTCCCTTAACTAACTTGCTGACTCAGCTTCCTGCCCTTGGCGTATCTGGCGTACATCCAGCAGCTGCCTTGCTGACTCAACTTCCTGCTCCACCCCTTGCGCCTCCTTCGCGCATAAGTGAACCGCACCAGAGGCTTATCAATATTCTGCTTTATTCTTGTTTTATATATGTTACAATTTACTATGATAAGGAGATTCTCGACTTAGAAACTTTAACATTCATTAACTGCATAAAGTTGCATTTTGTGGACCCTGGGGACAGAAACGGATTTTTGGGAGCTAGATGTGTTAGGCAAATCCTCTCCTTACAGTGCTTTGGTCATAATTTAGCATCTTTACCTTTCAATTCGGAATAATCTCCTGAAATCCAGTTTATGACATGCAGACTCGACAAGCTTGTTAAGGACCCAATAGAGGGCAACGCATGGCATGCAGACCATATTGTTCCCGTGTACAAAGGTGGAGGTAGGATACAATCTCAACATATTGTGAAATTGTATTCGTCTACTTAAATGATCTCCAGGCCATTAGATTGTCAAACAATGCATTCTGTTAAACCCTACTAGTACTAGTCAATGCTCGATTACTATCTTACTGAAGCCTTTTTTTTTTTAGCGACAAAACGAGCATTTTATTTTGTTCTCTTATTTATTTGGTATTTCCGTTAATAAAATCTTTATTTTATCTGAAATTGGTGTAGGTGAATGCATGCTTGAGAACATGAGAACACTTTGCGTAGCCTGTCATTATGATGTTACGAAGGCTCAATGTGCCGAACGGCGCTTGGCAAGGGCCAAGGCTAAGAAACAGCTCAAAGCTGCCATTGACGGCCTTAGAAACGTTCAACACAATGAACAAACTGACATTAATGTAAAGGTATGTTCTCAGTCTCAGAGCACAGATCTCTTTCTACTTTGTAAAGTCCAGGACTAACTTTTCTACGTTAACGAATGTAATAAGATCTATTATCTACAATCTTTTCTGTCCACAAGTCTTTAGTATGAAACCCTTGTTGTAAGACGCAACACAAAGCACAATTACCCGCCAAAAATCACAATCTTCTAACACTATTATTAACAAAAGTTTCAGGATCGAGGGAATTTGGAGCCGCAAGAGAATGCATTAGACAATGAACTTTTAGTTAAGGTTCCCGGGAGTGCCTACTCTTCAGGAAATAATACAGATGTTGGAAATGAAAAGTCTACGGATAATGAAGAAATTCCTGTATCTACAGACAGCATTTAATTTCTCAGCACCAAGAAAGGAAAAGGAGCGCATGGTAGTTGCATAGCGGCTTTGGCAAAAGATCCCTCCTGTTGAGGTTTTTTGTCACGGACATTCCCAGTTAAACATGTATAAAATTTTGCTACTTCTAGCAGTAATTTAAAGCTGATTCTGGGATGCCTATAAGGAATGAAGCACAAAGTACATCAGCATCGTCTTCGGGATTGATTCATGCCTCTTTGAGAGGTTTGCATTGGAAGACACGCTGCCTGGAATTATGTTGAGATTTCCTGGCTTTTTTTTTATCCCCGCAACTCATTCCATACGAACTGTAATTTCTTCTCCTAGCAATTGATGAACATAAATTTATTGTGCATGTACACTTTGATGTAATTGTAAATGTGTTTGTTAAAGGTAAGTTTTTCTTTCGCAAAACCCAAATCCATTAAAAAAAATGTTGGTTTATGGCTTGTCTTTTAAGTTAATTGCCGGCAGCTGCTAAATTTTGTTGTCCATTTTCAAAGTTTCTATTAAAAAAACATGTTGGTTTATGGCTCTGTCTTTTAAGTTATTTGCCGGCAGCTGCTAAAATTTGTTGTCTATTTTCAAAGTTTCTATGAATTCTCAAATTATGTACAGCTTATGATGTCTTTATTATTGACGTTGTTTTATATTTTTTCGATTTTCAGTTTACCCTCGTTTTTTAACTTGATGTCTTGCATTTCTTTTTCTTAGATGATCGTTTTCCGGTTTTTTGTCATTTACAAAGTTACAATTCATTTCAATATTTCATGTGTTTCAAATGAAATTGATGCTGTTTAACTTGTCCTTTCCATGATTGTTAAAAAATAAAAAATAAATATTGTTTGGGTCTTTCTTCGACAGGATGTTTTCTCACATTCTTATTCCCTTTTGTTAGTTTTGTGGATGGCATGTATCACGTGTGAGTTGTTTCAAGAGTCTTTTAAATAGATGTTTGGCGGAAGTCTTATCCTTTTCACCGACCTGTAACTCTAGTTCTTATGTTATTCCTGTAACTCTAGTTCTTATGTTATTGTTGAACTGACGTGTATCACTATCAGACACAAATTAAAATCCGTTTATTTCATATATTTAAATTAAAATTATTGATTCTATTATTATTTTTTTTAAGTATGCTTTCTAAACGGATTCAAAAAGAATAAAAATAAAAACGAATAATAAGTGCGTATATACAACTCACTGTAACAAGGAAAGAATAAGGAACTATTTAGTTCGCTGATTTAAGTTTTTAATTCGAGTTGATATGTGACTTTATGTAAGAATTTTTTATTGTAATAAAAAAATTAAATACAACTGTTTCTGAAAATTTTTTATTATAACAAAATTTAAATTTTAAATTTTAAATCGTTGAATAAAAATAACTTAAAGTTATGCCTGGTGCCCCTCACCACGTTAATATGCACCCAATGTGGCGGCTGTTGGTAGCTTTTGCCTTTTGGCCTTGGCTGTGGGACCCTTCGCTAATAAACTCTGAAAAATAAATCTTCTATCCCTAAAACCCAAGATCTCAACCTTAGCAGGAGCCAGGAGAGATAAAAAGCGAGTTTTATTTTTTTTTTCCCCTATTTAGCTTTGAAAATGAATTTTCAATTCAAAATATTAACGGAAGTGGCATTTCTTGGCATTTCCTATTACATTTTCAAAGTTCAAGAAGAATAGATGATATAAAAATTAAGGGACGCATTTGAAACTCGTTTTAAAATGATTTTATTTTTTTGTATGAAAATGAAAATGAAAACATTTTCAATCTCAGACAGAAATTATTTTTAAACATGCGTTTAGTAATTTTATCAACAGATTATTTTCAATGTAAAAAAATCTATTAATGTCTCTTTCTGTTCGAGAGATGAGAAAATGAAAACAAAAAATGAAAAACGACTAAAAGTCATTTTTCATTTCTCTCATTTTACACTAAACTAAAAAATCATTTTCATTTCTGTTTTTTATCTTTATTGCGTCAAACACCGTTTTAAAAACGTTTTCATTTTTTCTTTCTCGAAAAACATAAAAAACAAAAACGAAATTAATTCTAAACACGGCCAAGAATTCAGGAAGCACATTCTTGTAAAACGTAAAGTTCAGTGAGAATTTTTATTATTTAGTCAATATACGTAACAAAAAAGAATGTGTCTTTTACTAGCAGAAGTGTTAATTCAGTACACATTTGCAATTTGCAAGGCTTGTGGTACGGGGACAACTCTTCACCAGCACCCATTTGGACTCCTGGTGAGGATAAACACGGCAAAGTGACCAATAAAAGTCCTGCATAGGATACAAATTGGATTCTAAACTCAGTTGAAAACTCTATAGCTTGGCTTGAGAAACAAGAAAATCTCCGCAGGACTATTCATTCTTGACAAATTATAACCTGTTTCTATCTCTATACCAAGTATCTGTCAATGTCATGTCTGCCGCAGTGTCAGAATCAAAAACTTCTGCCTCAAACTCCGTGTTCAAGTGTCTTAAATTAAGAAACTTCACCTCTCGTTTCATGTATCAAATCGTATTCGTGCTAAAGCAGATCTATCTGGAAGAAAAATGATAGGAGGTTTCCATTGATGGCTGACCTCATAATTCATCAGCTATGCTCCGCTAGGGGTCCCAGATGAGAAGAAGTGCTCCGCCTTATCGATGAAACTGAGTGGTAATCTACAATGTAACATCATGGAGGAAGTTTCTGAAGCCGGCATATTAGGCTTCAGAGCCACTTCTTCATGACCCTTTGTTGCTTTATAGTCCCTTTGATTTCTCAATTTGCCATTCTTCATACTGTTTCCTGAAGCACTGTTCTTGCCCGAAGAGATTCTAGAGTAACGAGAGTTGTGGCGGCTGGGTTTAAGAGGAATGTCACCTTGAACCTTCTTATGTTCTCCATTAACCAGATTATCACTAGATTCATTTACAGGGAAATTGTCCGTGTTTGGATTGGACCGAAGTGTGCACATATTTCTGCAAGATCTTAACAAGGAGAGTAGCATATCTGTACTAATTTCCTGCAGGACCACAGCCTTGTTCTGCTCACACTCGTAACAGGCAGCAACCAGTGTGCTAGCTAAGACCGGCATCAGCTCGGGATCGCTGAAGAACACAAACGGTAGATCGCATATCTGGCCTCATCCAACACAGCAACCAGATTTCATTAATAAAACTTCAAGATGGAACAAACACATGAAGATTTAACAAGATTTAACTGACCTTGTGTAGAATAGTAGGCGTCTTTCCCCATCGAAGAACAGCTTGATTCCCCGGGTGGAACAACGCAAAGTGACCAAGAAGAGACAAAGATTCAAGCAGAAGCATACCAACCTAAGAGACATTACGTTTGCTCAAGAATTAATAGAAGTCTCCACGACAGACGCTCGCTTAATGAGTTAATCTTGATGTATTACTAATAACAGGGTAGATTAAATCACCTGATCACTAGCTGTCTTCCACTTGCCGTTGCAATGAGAAAGAAGGAAACTCAACAAATGAAAAAATTCCATTTTCAGGTCTGGCCTAGCCTGTAACCAAGCAGGAAAAAGGAAGAGAGAGCTCAGAGAGAATCCATATTAGATTTTCTGAATTTGAAAATCGCCATCAAACAGAAAACTCTCAAGTATCAGATGTAAAACTGAATAACGTACCAGCATTCTCTGCAAAAACTTGAGATCCAAAAGGGCCAAATTGTTCAACACTTTCAGAACTCCAGTTGCCACCTCCTCAAAATTCGACGGAAGGGCATATAATCCCTGAAGCAAAAAAGAATAGTTACAATGGATATCTGAGTTGCTTAGCAAATAACTTCTTTTACATAGGAAAGTAAACTAATTTGTTAGTAAAGAAGATAGATTAACAGGACAAAATAAGACGAGCAACAAGCAGGCACGCTAAGCAAACATGTAGAGAAGTTTTTGATAAATAACGTGACAAGAAGTCGTCAAGAGAACTTATCATAAAATACTATCATTTGAGGAAATAAATTTTTTTTAGTGCCTAGAATTACAAAATGACCAACTAAGGCAATCAGCATGGAGTTCCAAATATAAGAGTGTTCAATCTTTTGTTACTACTCATTCCTCTTTATGATCTCTGTCACAAAAAAGCACTAGTTATACTCCACGTTCTCCACCTTTCCCCAATAGAACTAAACTATTTGTGTTTTTTAATAAGAAATAGTTAAGTAAATAATAAATGTCAACAGTTCCTGATTCCCATTTCCCAGTGCTCCCTCTTATAATTTGGAAAAGTGTTTAGACATTTGAGACTTTAAAATCAGACTGCACGTAACCATAGATTCATAATTACAAGTTCAGGGACGTTTCCAGCCCAAAAAAAAAAAAAACAGTTAATGGACGTTATTTGCACGTGGCAGCACTGTTACCTGTTCAGAAGACAATCTATTGTTTGCCTGCAGTAACACAGCTGTCAACACAGAAAGAACACTGACGAGCCCGGTTTCTGATATAGCAGAAAGAAGAAACGCCACTGGTTGATCCAGGTTCAAAGCATTTTCATTCTTTTCTTCTACACCCACATTCACCGAGATCTTATCATCCTTCTGAGGTGGAAAAGACTTCAAGATGTCTTCGATTGGAATCTTTTCCGATTCTTTTGGATCATCTGATTTGGCCACATCAGCCTTATTGGGATCAACTAAACAATTACTTTGCTCCTTGTCAGCGTCCATGTTGATGGATTCTGACACTACATTCTTATCCATCTTATATGATTCATCTAATGGTGTATCCTCTGGTACATCTGGTAATTGTACAACTTTACTACCATTTTGAGTTGGTAATGGAGGTCTTAGATCTGTGGAATGATCTATAGGATATACAGTATCCACAGATTCTGCAAATTTGGAGGCTTGACTTCCATTTCGCACTAATGTTTCTAAATATTCCCAATCAATCAACAAATTTGTTTCAGGTCTGGATGTTAAAACCACCAATAAATAAATGCTTAAGAGAATTGAAGAAGGGAAAGGTGACCCTTCCACCTGGGGCCGGTCATAAAGAGCAAACAGATCTCGCAATCGATGAATAACTTGGTATGCGGTCAACAATTCTAGCAAGCCATCCCGCATTTGTATTTGTTGTTCCTCAGAGTTCACGTGACCGATTATTGTTGTCACAGACCACAAAAATCCTTCCAAAATTTCAGATATCAATTCAAAATGTTCAGCTGAAGTTTTGCTTGAAAGCAAATTTGTATTACCAGGGAGATTTAGAGATGCTGCAATCTTTATATAGTTCTCAAGTGCAGCTGACAGCATTGGAATGATTGGGGGCAAGAGATTCTGTGCAAGAAAATAACTCCTGTTTGCAGACACAGATAATACCACCCTCAAAAGCTTTAGAAGATGTATTGTTACTTGGCAGGCTTCGGGTTTTGATGTATGAGAAGCAGGCAAGGCAGAGGCTATAAAATCAATAAGACCAGCTTGACGAGAAGCCTGCAGTTCAGCATCCTTTCCCTCCAAATACTAATTCCCAAGAGAGAAAAATGAGTTAAGAAGCAATTATATCACAATTCATATCTCTGTCCAAAATGTAAATAAGAGCAAAATTTTTTGTTAATTTGAGCTCTGACATACAAAATGTTCATGAAGCTGATATAACAAACTTTTATACCCACAACTAAGCTACACCGACATCTAAGCAAAGAATTTAGTATTTAAGATATCATGGTTCAATTATCACATATCCGGCAACAAAGTAGATAAACTTGCTAAATAGTCCTGGAAGAAAATACCTTGACCATCTCAGCAGTTATTAGCCCAATGCTTGCAGCCCCTTCTTTTCTTGCCTGCCTAAGTCTTTGAAGTTCTTGAAGCCATCTCCCAATTTTCACCCTTGCACTTCCCATTGTTGTTCTGTACCCAATACCAGCATTTTCAGCACCACCAGGAGGCTCAGGAAATTCATATTTTAGAGCCATAAGCCTTTGTCGAATTCTTTTAATCCTTCGTTTCGTCGAATGTTGCAAGGCAACATTGCTTGTCACCAGAGTTGAACCTCCTAACCCCAACAAACTGCTTGCCTGATTATCTTCACCAGTGTTAGTAGGTGGAGATCTACCCTGACCATCCTTGTTTATGGATCGACGCAGTAAAGGTGAAGATTGATCCCTGAAATCCATAGAAGCTCTTTCTCGTATTTGCTCCAGGTAGAACTTACGACGTTGCTCGCTTTCACTAAGTTTCTCAGCCAATTTTTGGGCCAGAAGTTCAGCTTCTTCCTGCTGAGCTTTCGCTCTTTCCTCCTT